>NC_083342.1:121244812-121544812 GCF_019175385.1 Lycium barbarum
TTTCGTCCAAAATTGCAGATCGATCAAAGATTGATGACGATAGAAGTTGCTTAAATTATTAAAATCCTGCTTCTAGGAACAATAACTTCTTCTTCCCCCCCCCCTTTTTTTTTTTTAGCTGAAAAGAACAATAACTTAAAGACAAATTTAGATTACTTTTGAGTAATGTGGGAGAAGTTGATGGGAGATAGAATCATGAACATTTTGACTCTTAAGGTCTCGACGGTGATAAAAAATTGTATTATCGTGAACTAGCGGACAATTAATAAAAATTATACACCTCCACCAATTACACAATTGATTACAACGCTTAAAGATTTGGTTAGATTTGAGTGAAAATCATTGCTTATAACTCACACGCAAATTTTATATGTGTGCCATTCTCCGAATTAATCTTTGTGTATGTGGAACAAACATTCTACTACTAATTTTCTAATACAATTCCCTAGGGGCAAGGTAATAACTTGAACAAGCTAGTGGGTGAGGACTGAAAGAGATTAATTCCATCCTTATTCTCATTGATTGAGTTGGTAAATATACCATCTTTACAACGTAATATTAGGCTACAAAATATACTAACCTAAAATAGAAGATTTACAAAATATTCTTTGACTAAATATTTACATTATCTATCACACCCCCGCAGTCGAAACGGGAGGTTTACGAACGCTTAGACTGTCCCAAAAATCTTCAAATAAGATCTGTGGCAGTCTTTTAGTGAAAATGTCGGCGAGCTGATATCGGGACGGAACATGAAGGACACGTACGTGTCCGCGCGCCACCTTCTCACGAACAAAATGGATATCCATTTCAATGTGCTTGGTGCGCTGATGTTGAACTGGATTTCATGAAAGGTAAATGGCACTGACATTATCACAATAGACCAAAGTAGCCTTACGGACCGGACAATGTAGTTCCAAGAGGAGGTTACGTATCCAGCATGATTCAGAAACAATATTAGCAACCCCCCTATTTTCTGCTTCCGCACTGGAGCGGGATAGAGTAGGTTGGCGCTTGGATGACCAAGATATCAAATTATCCCCCAAAAACACGCAATAACCCGACGTTGAACGTCGTGTGTCGGGACATCCCCCCAATCAGCATCAGTATAGGAAACCAAATCAGTAACTGAAGATGGGTAGAGATGCAAACCATGATCAAGAGTACCCTGAATATACCGAATAATCCGTTTAAGAGCAAGCATATGCGTATCTAGTGGAGCATGCATATGGAGACAAATCTGTTGTACGGCATAAGAAATATCCGGTCGGGTAAAAGTAAGATACTGAAGAGCACCTGCAAGACTTCGGAAATGAGTGGGATCCTCACACAGATCGCCAGAAGAGGCACTGACCTTCGGTTTAGTGTCAACCGGAGTGGAAGAAGGCTTACACGATGACATTCCTGCACGTTCAATAATCTCCGCAGCATAATTTCGTTGTGAAAGAATCATGCCACCCTTGTGACGAGTCACAGCAATGCTAAGAAAATAATTCAAAAGACCTAAGGCCTTCATAGCAAATTCTGAGCCAAGAAGAGCCATAATTGAACAGCGGAGAGCATCTGAAGAAGCAGGAAGAATAATATCATCCACATATAGTAAAATGTAAGCCATGTCGTGCCCCTTGCGGTAGATGAACAAGGAGTGGTCAGACCTGCTATTAGCAAAACCAATGGAAGAAACAAAGTCAGCAAATCTTTTATACCAAGCTCTCGGTGCTTGTTTAAGTCCATATAAGGACTTGCGCAACAAACACACATAATCGGGATGAGATGGGTCTCTAAAACCCATTGGCTGATGCATATATACTGTCTCCTTGAGTTCACCATGAAGAAATGCATTTTTGACATCCAACTGATAAATGGGCCAATGCTTAGATAGAGATAGACTTAAGACAGTGCGGATAGTTGCTGGCTTCACTACCGAACTGAAAGTCTCACCACAATCAATGCCAACCTGTTGTGTTTTGCCATCACCTACAAGACGGGTTTTGTGCCTCTCAAAATCACCATTAGACTTTTCTTTATGAGTAAAAATCCATATAGAACGAATAACATTCACATTAGGTGGACGGGGTACCAAATCCCACGTCTTATTTTTAATAAGAGCATCATATTCATCATCCATGGCTAATTTCCAATTCGGGTCACGTAGCGCATCCAACGGTTTACGAGGTATGGGGGACTTGGTAACCGCCGTATGTAGATTAAATGGGTGCTTGGGCTTAAAAATCCCGCGCTGACTACGAGTGACCATGCGTGGTTGGGTATCGGGCTGCTGGACAGGAGGAGGAATGGGTGAGTTGTGTGGGCTGGGGGCATGCTGGTGGGGCAGATTTGCGGGCTGATTCAGAGGAGAGGAAGACGCACGCTGCTGCCCAGGTGAGCAGGGGTCTGCGTGGGCCTGATTAGCAGGCGGCCCAACAGAGAGTGGCGTGGGCAGCTGGCCCAGACCAGGCGCAATAGCACTGGGCAGCGGTGGTTGGAGACAAGGCAGCGGTGGTGGGCTGGTTGTGAGATGATGGACCAAGTAAGGGGAAAGACCATCATCAAGGAAGTCATAAGTGGTGGTAGTTGGAGTGTGAATTTTAGAAAACGGAAATTCAGTCTCATCAAATAAAACGTGACGACAAATAATGATTTTATTTGAGGATAAATCAAAACATTTATAGCCACGATGGTTTGGTGGATATTCCAAAAAAAACACATGGAGTTGACCGAGGTTGCAACTTGTGAATAGTAGTAGACGGAAAGAGGGGATAACATAAACACCCAAAGACCCGGAAATGAGAATAAGATGGTTTCCGTTGGTAAAGGACTTCTAAAGGTGATTTTTGACCCAATAACTTGCTTGGTAAAATATTAAGGAGATACGTCGTCATTTGCAATGCATGATGCCAAAAAGATGGAGGAATGGAGGCATGAGCAAGAAGAGTCCGGATGACATTATTTATTGAACGAATTTTTCTTTCGGCTTTCCCATTTTGAGAGGATGTATGAGGACAAGACAGACGAAAAGACATCCCATTGGACTCACAAAATTTTCCGAATTGACCATTATCATATTCCCTCTCATTATCACATTGGACATTCTTGATAGGACGTTCAAATTGAGTATGAACGTGGCCCTTAAAAGCTAAGAATTTTGAGTAAACATCAGATTTTCTGGCCAAAGGGAAAGTCCACAAATAGTTGGTAAAATCATCCAAAAAAAAAACATAATAATGATGCCCCATAGAACTTAAAATGGGAGAAGTCCACAAATCACTATGAATAATGTCAAAAGGAAATAAAGTTTCGGAAATAGAACTAGCAAAA
This sequence comes from Lycium barbarum, assembly GCF_019175385.1. Lineage (NCBI taxonomy): Eukaryota > Viridiplantae > Streptophyta > Magnoliopsida > Solanales > Solanaceae > Lycium > Lycium barbarum. The sequence continues at coordinate 121,248,131 of NC_083342.1, forward strand.
GGAAACTTAACATGTTTACCAAGTACGCAAGAATGACAAATACTAGATGAACTAGAACTATTACATTCAATGTTTTTATTGTGCCTAAGAAAATCCAAAATAGAAGCTCCCGGGTGACCCAAACGATCATGCCAACGTGTAGAAGACAAGGCAGCAAAGTTGATGGTGAATTTGTGGTATATTTGATGGTGGATAACGGATAAAGATCACCCCTACTATGACATCTAATGAGAGCCATCCCCGTCCGGAAATCCTTCACAGAAAACCCATAAGGATCAAATTCAACACTTACAGAGTTATCAGTAGTAAATTTACGAACCGATATTAAATTCTTTATGAGTTTTGGAGCATGAAGGACATTGTTTAAAAATAATGGAGGGTTCGGGGGAGGCAATTTAGCATGACCACAACCACGAATTGGAATTGAATTACCATTACCAACAACAATGCCAGTATTATGATTGCTCAAATTAAAATAAGACGAGAGAGTACCTTTCGTGGATGTCATATGGGATGTGGCGCCGGTATCCATATACGAATTGGGGTCGGGTTGGCTCAAAGTCATTGTGTGCAAGGCCGATTCAATATCAGTTGGAGCCCACTGCGTTGTTGGACCTGCTACTGCATACGCCTGCTGCTGTGGTCGTGAGCCCAAAATACCTGGTTAGGCCATCGTTCTTGGGCCAGAAGGTGGACGAGCCCACTGTGTGGTTGGATACGGGCAAGAGGGAGCCCAGTGAGGCATCCACCCCCATGGCCACGGTGAAGAAGGATGCTGCCACTGCTGCTGCACCGGTACCTGCTGCCTCTCGTCGGAGCCACGACCACCAGCGCGACGGTTGCCACTGCCGCCGCCAGAACCACGACCACCACTGGTCTTTTTCCCGCCGCCAGAACCACGATTTTTGTGGTTATTTTTGCCCCGATGATGGTGAGAATGACTCGAATTTTCCAGAGAACCAGAGTCATCAAACTCACATTGGGAAGCAGCCACCATAGCTGTCGGCGAGTCATCATGCATTTCAGCCAACGCCTTTTCCTCAAGGCACAGACTCGACCGAGCTTCGGAGAATGGTGGAAGGGGCTTACTTTGACGGATATAAGTGCCCACGTTCTTGTCCGCCTCGGTGAGGCCAGCCACCAGTTGAAGAACGAGGCGGTTGTCGGTTACCGGAGCCCCCACGCTCTTGAGTTGATCTGCCAGGGTCTTGAGTCGTTGACAATACGCCGAAGCGTTTGGAAAATCCCGCATCTTGACATGAGAGAAGTCGTGTTCCAAGGCAACGGCACGGGAGTTCTTGTTGTCTTGAAAAAAATTATGGAGGCGATCCCAGGCCTCCTTTGCCGAGAGATCTTCTTCGATGATCGTATGCAATAAATCAGTGGAGATGGTTGCATACACCCATTGAAGTACCGTGACATCCAAGGTGGACCATAACTCCTTTTCTTCGTCGGTGGAAGGAGCCTTCTCCTTTCCGGTTGGCAGAATGTGGGAAAGGACACGGTGAGACCGGGCATGAAGCTTGAATAATTCGGCCCAAGCCGAATAATGATCCGTTTCCATCTCAAGAGTGATCGGAATGTGATTCTTGATGTTGGAGACAGCCAAAGCAGGGTGGAACTTGGTGTCTGCCATTGATGGAAGACAAGAAAATGGACGGAAAACAGAAGAGGAAGAAGGAGACTAGGGCAGCGGAAGATGAGGGTGTAGAGAAGGAAGAGAAACCCTAATATCTGATACCATGAAAGAGATTAATTCCATCATTATTCTCATTGATTGAGTTGGTAAATATACCATCTTTACAACGTAATATTAATCTACAAAATGTACTAACCTAAAATAGAAGATTTACAAAATATTCTTTGACTAAATATTTACATTATCTATCAGGGACAAATTGGGAATCAAATGGATTTAGTGACGCATTTATTTTATTTATTACTTGACTGTCGTCGAAGACTAAAGTTTTGCCCTTTGCACTATGCTTTGGTTAAAAAAGTTATTACTACTATTTTTCTCAAGGAAAATGACAATTAAATGAAGAAAGTCAGTGATGACAAATTAAAAGAGTGCAAACATAAAGTAAAGATGATGTATTCTAGAGATGTATTCATTGGATGATGACCGTTTGATATGGGCAAAGAAGTGGAGATTTTACTTTTAATTAGCACAGAGAATTATATAATTAGGACCTGGATTAGACAAGAACTCGCTGTAAAACTGTGTATTTAGTTTGTAAATAGCCACTTGCCAAGACTTTGAGCTAGCTACCCTATATTTAATACTTTTATGGAAACGACATCAGTCAACAAGATCCTCCCAAAGTATGCATCTAATGTGATCTTAACTAATATCTTGTAAATTAATTAAAACCAATCGCTACGCTTACAATTATGCTTACTTAAATCGACTTATTTCATTTGCTGGAGATCAATGTCAAAGCAACAGAAGAAAAAGATGAACGATATGGTACAAACTTTTCTCCCATGCAATTAATCAATTGCTAAAAGAAAGAGTGATATGTTTATCATTATTATATTAATAATAAAGACTCACATGAGCACCTACTTTTTATTCTCTTGTCGAAAATTAAGGCGTATCTCCAGGTCCCTCCATTTCATATTACTTGTCCACTTCCCTTTTTTAAAAGTCAAATTATATAAACTTTGATCAATATTTTGAGAGTTGTTTTTTCAACGTATTAATATGAGAATAATTACAATTTGCAATATTTTTCGTATAGTTTTTAAATATCTAAATTATAATTTTAAAATATTGAATTGATCTAATCAAAATTAGCTCCGAAAATTAGTTAACTTGGACAGAGGGAGTATATCAACATCATCATTTGTTTTATTGTCCTTAAAAACTTAACCAGTTCTCCTCCATTTAACTTGTTCCCAGGTTCCCCCTCGATCTAATTTCCCTCAGAATTTAGGAAGAGCTTCAAACGATATTTATTGATAAAACTTACAACAAATTCATCAAAACGTACGCTAGATGAGAATTGCAAGTTCGAAATTCAAATGTGAATTTTTGAGGTATTCAGTAACTTAACAAAGAATGAGTATAGTAGCTTTTACTTAAAACACAGCTTCATTGATAAGCTTTTTCTCTAGTACAATTATTTATTTTATATAGGTAATTTAAATTAGGTCTGTCTATTAAACAAGGTAAATTTACTTGTCAATTACCTCAAGAAGGTAAAATCTCTACATGTGAATTTCACTTGGAGCACGTCGGCATTTTCTACTACTTTATATATCCCACGTGAGGGATATTAAAATTTTGATCTGCAAAAAGAAAAGTAAAAGCAGTAATTTCTGGAAAAGGCCAAAAAAAAAAAAAAAGACACGTGAAAATGTTTACTGGAGTCTGGAGTACAATAAAGTTAGTTCATGTATCAGATGAAAGCAGAAGTGGGAAATAAGGCATAATGACGTCGGTGGAAAGTAGTGATAGAATTTGGGAATTGTCCACTGAGATGATGACACGTAAACCAGCAATCATAGAGTGTTTGGATCGTTGGATGGCACTGCAAACTTGACCCATACCTCATATGCATTTCACAGACTCAACTCTGCTTTTCATCCTCTTTTTTCTAGTTTTGTCACTTTGGCATGGGTAAAAAAGTGATTACTTAAGTTAATTTGATTCAGTAATTTAATATAGTGAAAATATTTACATTAATCATGATTAAATGATAATTGTATATAGTCAAACACAGATTGGTGTGAATAAACTGGGTTACGGGAAAAAAAAATACTCTATGTTAATTTTTACCCCTTCTCATGTGTGTGAACACATCTCCCCCCATATCTTCACGACATGATTTTGTTTTTTGTTTTTCTCACAAAGTCTAAGCTAAGGTCTTCCTTTCCTCATGAGGACACTTTTAGATATATCTTGTCCATTGCCCTTTCTGTGAAGGACTGATCATAATTCTTTCAGTTGTGACATTGGAATTATATTGATTCATGATAATAATAGGAATCTATTCGTTGAATTAGTGTAAGAATAGCAATATAAGACACAAGAAAGGCACCTCATTTTACTGCAGCTGACAAGACCGGTGTTGAAAATTACTTAGTTAAATTTAAATTTAGTTAAATAAGTTCAGTTAAGATAATATAATTCAGGTCTTTTGAATTTTATTCTTCAGATTTTTTATTTTTAAGTTGGCTATTTAAATCTTCCATCCTTAATAAAATTATTGAGAAACATTTTCAATAATATTTTCAAATTTTTTTCGCATCATCTTTTAAAAAAGCAACAAACGGCCTCCCAGTGATTGTTTCGAAGAGAGTTACAAACTTGGTCGTCCATTAGTAGCAACAAATAGCCAATGGAAAGTGCACACCCGTTCCGCCTATGGATTAATCATAGATCAATTGTAGAGTCGGCGTAGCTAATGTAGGACCTGATTGACATGAACGTATATCTGATCCAAGGCCATGCACCTGCATAAATTAAATCACAATATTTTCAGCTTTCATTAAAGGGCAGCCCGACTGCCCGGTACACTTGTTGGAATTGAAATAATCAGGCGTCATGTGAAAATTTACAATTGCAAGGGAAGTTTACAATTATAAATCTTGAACGACGATATCAAACAACAACTAAAATATACTAAAAAGACATTATATTACAATATGATTTGGTCAAGTGACCTACATATTAAAACCCTAATTTAAAAGAAAGCATTAAAAACTATAGAGAGAATAATCTCCCCATAAACAAGACTCTCTAAACGACTACATTGTGAATGCTATTGTTTTTTTGTGTCAGTTGTGTGAAGAATGTCTTCAATTTATAGATGTACAAAACTTTTCCTCCAAGACAAGAATTAGCCAAATATGGAAGAGAATTATATTTTCCTTTCAGGAAAAGTAAAAGCAATTATAATAATACTTTGACTTCCTTCAAGAAAAAAGTAAAACTCAAATTTGGTAAGAAAATCAAGGCAAAACCCTAACAAATCTTCCCTTTTGGCCTGGATTTTCTTGACAAAAGTTGATCCGTCTTCTTCACGTAATCTTCATCACTGGTGCTTGTTATGGTTAAAAGTAGGCATGGGTTAAAAATTTGAGCCTTGTGGTTAAAAGTGAGCACAGGTTGAAAGTGAAGCCCATACGTTAAAAGTAAACATGGGTTGAAATTGGTCCAAGCGTTATAAGTAAGCTAGGGTTGAAAATTTGAGCTCATGCGTTAAAAAAGTAAGCATGAGTTGAAAATTGGAGCCCCAGCATGAAAAATAAGCAGCAGCAACAACAACAACAACAACAACAAGCATGAAAAATAAGCAGCAGCAGCAGCAACAACAACAACAACAAGCATGAAAAATAAGCATGGGTTAAAAATATATTTTTTGTTTTTAAAGATGTGTAGCAGCAGAATTGTTGAAAATATGATTGAAAAATTCATCTCCACATGTAGAATTTTGGACTTTTTTTTTTTTGGTTGACAAAAAACTTCGTCATCATTAAATTGGTTGCTCTTGATTAGAACCCATCTTGAACCTGTCTTTAACCTTGTCGAACTTGGCGCTGATACCACTTGTTGAATCATTGGATGAACCTGACTCTGATACCATTTGTTGGGATCGAAATAATCAGGGCATCATGCGAAAGCTTACAATTGCAAATCTTGAACGATGATATCAAACAACAATTAAAATATTCTAAAAAATATAATATTATAATATGATTTGGTCAAGTGACCTACATATTAAAACCCTAATTTAAAGAAAAGCATTAAAAACTATGGACAAAATAATCTCCTCATAAACAAGACTCTCTAAACGGCTACATTGTGGATGCTATTGTTTTTTTGTGTCAGTTGTGGAAAGGATGTTTTCAATTTATAGATGTACAAAAATTTTCCTCCAAGACAAGGATTAGCCAAATATGGAAGAGAATCATATTTTCCTTCCAGGAAAAGTAAAAGCAATTATGATAATACTTTGACTTTCCTTCAAGAGAAAAGTAAAACTCAAATTTGGTAAGAAAATCAGGGCAAAACCCTAATACTAAGCTTCCGCTATGCACTGGGTTCGGAGAAGGGCCAAACCTAAGAATCTTTCTTATGCAGACTTATCTTGCATTTGTACAAGAGGTTATTTTCACGACTCGAACGTGACCTCCCGATCACATGACAACAACTTTACCAGTTACGGCAAGGCTCGGCCTTCTACTTTAAGCTCTCATTACATATATAAAAAGTGATATGGAGTAAGGTATAAAGCTTGACTTGCGTAGTTAGATTGATTGCTACTCCAGTTTGCCTCACTTAAATGTGTAAATTGTAATTACAGTTCCGTCACTTCCATTATTCGCAAACTAATAACCTCCCTCTCAAATTGGAAAAAAGGGCTATATTTGTGGTCCTAGGACCGATCTAGCGTATAACTTAAGAATTTATTAATTAGCTTTAGCTCGGATCTTATATAAGTGCTTAAATATCAATTAAATATGTAAGAAATATAGAATTCAAACCAGTAATTAAATCAAATTCCAAACTCAAATTTATTAGGTTCAAATCATAGATTTCTCCTCATGCATGCACCCTAGCATGCCCCATACATTATGTTCATATTGGACCAAGTCAGTCTGCAAAATTCTGCTACTGTTGAGGGAGTAGCAATTATGGGTACCACCTACCATCTATATATGGGATTTGCACCTTTTATTCCCACCTCTCACTGTTTGTGCATTGGCCACCGAATACCATTTATTACGTACACGCTGCCTCACTTTTTTTTTCAACACACTTTTCCTCACTTATCGCTAATGGGAATTTGAAGTTGGACGGTAATGACATATGTCCAAAGGAAATAGAACGGGGGAGACCCCTTTTTCTAATTCCAATTCACTTACTTTGACGTTTGTTTTCAGTTAGTGTTCGAATTTCCTTCCAAAAAGAGTTTTTTAGATTATTCAGCTTGTCAAAAGTCCCAAAAATTCGAAGTATTTAGGTCAGTTCCAGAGTATATGAGATGCACATGTACATGCACATTAGCAGCTGGAAAGTGGAAACTCTATAGTAGTACGTAGACATTTCTAGGAGCATCATGCTACTCCATATAAGAAATTAAAGATCCCTTACGATACTCGTTCTTCTTCTTTTTTGTTAACTTCTTGTCATTGTTGAAGATCATCTCAAACTCAATGGTAAACTTCGGATATATATATGTATATTCATAAAAAAATTAAATAATAAATTTTGAACCCATAAATCAAATAGGTTGTAACAAAATTCAAAATCCAAATTCATAATTAATGTTCAAATAACTGAATTCGTCCATCTAACCAATGACCTCAAGAAGAAAAACAGTACTTCATGAAATTCGATCTCTTCCAGATGGCTGGCAACACTACAACAGTATAATTGGATTAACCAAGAGCTACTCTTTCATTACAACCCAGTGAATTAGGATTTTTTTATAATGCTAAGTTGTTCAAAGATGTTGATTCAAGTTTTTCTTCTAATTGATTCGATTTCGCTTCTTAGCCCACCAACTAAAAGACAAGATCTATCAAGTGAATTAGTGGGAGAGGTTGATGGGAAAAATTTAAGGGGAATCTTTGATAATTTGACTACTCCCTCCGTTTTAATTTATGTGAACCCATTTGACTGGATACGGAATTTAAGAAAATAGAGAAGACTTTTAAACTTGTGGTGTTAGATGAGTCACATATATTTTGTGTGGCTATAAATCATTTCATAAAAGTAAATTGTTTCCAAATATAGAAAATGATCATTCTTTTTGCACGGACTAATAAGGAAATAAGTTCATATAAATTGGAATAGGGGGAGTATTAACTTGACTCTTCATGGAGTTGAAACTTGTATTATCATGAAATGGTGGACGATAAAATATACCCTAGTATAGTTATAATATATTACAGTGCTTGAAGATTGGTTGGGTAAGTGGAGTACTGAAATCATTGCTTCTACACTCGCATGTAAATCTTGTAATTGCAATTTTCCAAGTTATGATTGGTTTCGATGTGGAACAGAAATATTTTATATGAGAAAAAGTTCCCATTTTTTAGTAAATAAATGCATAGGAGTGAAGCACTAAATTGAAGAGACAAATTACGGTGGGGACTTGGCCGCGGGAATCAAATAAATGGATTTAGTATCGCATTATTTTATTTATACTTGACATGTCACAGAAGACTGAATTTTTTGTCATTGGCTATGTTAGCTCAAAAAGTTACTTTAAATACTTTCTATTGTTAATGACATAAGAGGCTAAAGGCAATGGAACAAAGTAAGCTAGTGATTACAAAGAAGTGCTAACGTAAAACGAAAACAAAGTATTCTAGAAAGTCATTGAATTGGATGGTGACTAGTTGGTGGCACAATTACGGTGGAGAATAATACATAGCACACAGAGTTATTAGGAGATAGAAGCTGGATTAAGCAAGAAGTCACTCCAATGTACTGTATAATATATATATATATATATATATATATATATATATATATATATATATATATATTCATTTCTAGAAATAGTTATAGGATTTTCCAAGACTTAAAGAAAGTTCGAATGATTGTCCTTTTCTTTTCTTTTTTTTCTTTTGGAAGCTTGAGTTCATATTATTGAAGTGTGGACCCCGTCTAATCTAAAAATTAAATTTAAGTTGCTACAGAACACATTTATCTACTCAAGAGTCAAGACATGTAGTACCCAACATTTCTTTCTTACACGAGAGTAATTCGAACACTGGATGAAAGTTGAATAATACAACTTTTACGGATCGGACAAGTTGAAACATAATCAGCTCCAATACTTCACATGTTCAACTCTTTCATTCAAAAGGCTGGACGCTAGATAACAATAGTTAAAATTTGTTAATTAAAAACTTACCACTACTACAATAAAAGTTTTAAAGTCGTTTATTGGAGTCAGCAAATCTTTGATGATTCAGGATTCACATTAGAAAAAGAAGTGATAAAAAAGGGAACAAAGGGAACAACCTTCAGCGTGATCATCCAATTTGATCTGTTAAACGGACAAATATGATTTTGTAGTCAAAATGATTGTTTCGTCATGATATTCAATTTCCTTCAAATACATTAATTGGCCTAATATATGTTGCTAGACCAGGCTTTTTTTACCCTTTGTTTTCTGGTAGACCATATTTGGTTCGTGAAATATCTACCACTTGCAAGTGGCAAGTCTTTCCAATTAGGGTACAATGTTTTTAACTTCTACTGATATTTGGGAAACAGAACATTAGTCAACAAGATCCTCTCAAATTCTGCAGTAGCTAACGTGATCATAATATACTAATATCGCATTAGTTAACATCTGACTTTATGTTGATGAAATTGTGCTTACATATATATATATATACTTATTTTACTAGCTGGAGACCAGTATAACAGCAAGTGATGTTAGGTGAATTATGTGCTACGAAAGTTTCTCGCATGCACTTAATTAATGTAAAAATTAAAAGAAACAGAGCAAATGACATGAGCTTCTTTGGGTCCACTTGGTGAAAATTTAAGGTTGATTTCCTCAATCAACACTATCACTTGTTTTATTGTCCTTGACAAGTTATGCTCCTGCAGCATTTTGATCCCTGGATTCTCTTCTATCTACACATAAGTCAGCATAAGAGTTGATTTCTCAAAAGGTCACTCAACTATCCTTATTGTAATATAAAAATCACTTAACTTTATTTTGTAACGGCAAAATCACTTAACTACTTAACTTTGTTTTGTAACTGAAAGATCACTCAACTATCGTTATTGTAACACAAAAGTCAATCAACTCATCTTAGTCAACTTTTGTAACACAAAAATGACTCAACTCATTTTAGTCAACTTTTGCTGACATGACAATTTTTTATAAGTTAAATCCTTATTTAATGCAAACTCGCCCATTTTTACCATTTGGTGATCCGCCTCACTAAACGAACCCGCTATCCAAATTTTTATAATAACACACTAAGGACTGAAATTTTACTAGTAATTTTTATTGGTAATGTGACTAGATTCTCCTCTCTACTCAGACCTTAAAATTTTGCCTCAAGTTCATCTGGTTACTATGACACTACTGCTAAGCTATTTGCAAGTAGTAACAGTTCTTCAAGGAAATTTCTATATGTTATTCACAAAATATTACGCAAATCAACAGAGTCTAGTTGTACCTTTGTTTTTCTTTTCATCTATGATGAACTCATAATACAATTCCCTTGAGCAAGCGGCTTAAATTTTACAAAGAATACCATAAGAAGTTGATAGTCATGATTGCAGGGAAAGTAAATGCCACATGGATAATCAACGTTTCAATTCACTTAGTTAATGCAGGAGCCAGGAAGTAGTGATTTTGTTCAAAATTACTATATTAATCCTTTGCTCTACAAATTTTACACTACTGTTCAGTTCTCAGACATTTTCATCAAGTCTACATTAGATTCATTGGATAGCAGGTCAAGTTAGTCGGGCGGGTCACTAAATGGTAAAAATGGGTGAGTTTATATTGAATAAGAATTCAACTTTTAAAAAAATGCCATGTCAGCAAAAGTTAACTAAAAAGTTGAATGACTTTTATGTTACAAAGATGAAAATTGAGTATTTTTCAGTTACAAAACAAAATTAAATGACTTTTATGTTACAATGAAGATAATTGAGTGACCTTTTGAGAAATCAACTCGTAGAAGTGCAAAAACAACTAATGATCTTCTACTCTGTCTCGATCGTATAGATATAGATGATTTCGACGATGTCGCATAAATAAATATGGTTACTTTGTAGGAAGATTAAAGAACAAAGAGATAAAAAGGAAGAAAAAAGAAACTGATTTCGATTCTTTAATGAACAAAAAAAAGGTCACCAAGTTGTTACAGGAAGAAAAGTAACCAGAGATTTTTTCAGGGGAATTGGAATAATTATATATCATGAGTGAAATAATGATAAAACATAGTATAAATTTTAAAATAGGTACATGAAATACGAAAAAGATTATTAATTTCACTCATGACACCTCTGTTGAACTCTATGGAGTTTCATCTTCTATACTAGTTAAACTCCATGATTATATCCCAGGAGTTTGAACAAATATTCTTGCTATAAAAATGAAGCAGGGAATTGTTTTAAAAAATAGATTGAAACCTAACATACAATTTCACCTTTAATTTAGAAGTTCCCAACTCCAACATAGGGTTCTTGTATACAGGGACGGAGCTATCCTTGCCCGACGGGTGTCAAGCGACACACCTTCGCCGAAAAATTACATTGTATAGGTAGGTGAAATTTTGATTTTATAGGTATGTATACTAGTGTTGACAATTAGTGATACAAAATTTCATTAAGCAATTTTATCTATTGGGTTAAGGGCAAAAATATGGAAATATAGATTTTTTTTTCTTTTTTAATTGAATTCTGCAAATAGGTCGATGGGGAAAATGAAACTCCCCACCTTAGAATAGAAATGATCTTTATTCTTTTGTAAACAAAAAAATTATTATTTCCCCAAGGGCGCCATATTCTAGGAGCCCAAACTAGGTGATTGAATAAATCCTCCTGCGGGTCAAGAGCTCCTTCTCCCTCCCCTTCTTCAAACTCCGATTCTTGACACAAGCTGAGCGTTTGGTGCATGGTTAAAGGGTTGCAAACTTCCGGTAAGGTCTCGTTTTCGATCTTGAATAGCCACATATTTATATTTTTGACACCCCTTAATATGAATCCTGGCTCCGCCACTGACTTGTATAAACTTTGAACTCCAACTCATTATACTGGAGTTAATTTTCTTGTGCTATAAGTAAAAATGTTTTTGTCCAAATACAGTCATACCTTTGTATAATAGCACCTCTATAACAACCTTTCACTATAACATCTAAATTTTTATTGGAACTAATATTTCATGTTATGTTATATTATATGTTTACTAGAACAATATTTCATTGTAACAGCCAAAACAATTTCGAATAAAAGATGCTATTATAGGGAGATTTGACTGTAATTTTTCAGCATTAAAAGTGGCTGAAAAAGTTGAATAGTTTTGAGATTTGGCTAAAGCTTAAATTGGCAGTTCAAACATGAAAGAGTAGCCATTTGTCAATTTCTCCCTGGTACTTCTCCCGCAAACAACCCTCTTTAGAAAAAGAGGTAATTAAATAACGTCATTTTATCTTAAAACCAAAATACAATTTTCCACCAAAGTATAACAAATTAAATTGTTGACTTGCTAAATTAACTAATTTGCTGAAATTATATGTTTTGCAGGAGGATTTTTTTTTTATTTTTTTTATTTTTGCAACCACAAATATAAAGAGATTTTATTTATCAAGATGGTGAGTACAAATCTGTTCATCCCTTATTCGGTGAGTACAAATTTGTTCATCCCTTAATTCTTCTCTTCTATTTTTTTTCTCTATAATTCGAAGGCCGTTAATAGCGTATTTTTCGAACATAGGATGATTTGAATGTGGATATGTGTGGACTTTTGGTAATCATAAACTAGATAGTTGTGTCTATCCATTATACTTTGGCAATGGCTAATAGATTTTCCCACTATATTCGTGATTTCTTTTTTGGCAATAAAATGTCAATATTACCATACAAAAATCAAATCAGTATCTATGAGCATCTAGATTTCCACGCCACCTTCCAGGATATTTAAGAAATAATTGGAGTACCGCGTTTAACTATTTAGAAATTAGTAAATACAACTAATTTGATTTCCTAGTGGCCCAAGAAATAATTCGGCATTTCAATATGATGGCGACATGTAATTAGTTCTGATCTGAAGCTGTGGATATTGCCGTCTAATTTGCTGGAGCATTTTTAATATCTTCTTAAACCTAATTACTAATAATTTAATTAGGAAACCTTACTATTTTTGATATAAAATTGAGCTATAACTTCTGATCGAGACATACATGACTTTGTTATGAGCTTAAATTTTAATAAGAAATTAAAATTGACTATATATATATATATATAGAAACAGTATAGTTCATTGTTCACTCGATTTCGGACTCACATATTAATTAACTCCAACTTCACCAAGAAATTATTCAAGATATCCTTGTTTATTGCGGTATAATATCTTTATATTATTTGATATTATTTGGTAGCATATTTGTAGGGAGATAATTACCATATATTAGTTAGTTTCTTTGTTTCACTAATTACCTTATATTAGTTAGTTTCCTTGTTTCACTAGGATCTTAGTTTCCTTGTTTCACTAGGGTTCAAGATTGTATCCTATATATATATTCTCTCTTGGTGAATAAATGGAACAAGTCAAGATTGTATAGTTTCTACATGGTATCAGGCCACACGTTTTTTTTCTTCTCTTCATCGTAAATTTCCATGGCCGGTGACGCCGTACCTCCTCCACCACCACCCAAAATTGAGTCTAATTCTCCCTATTTTCTCGGTCCTCAAGACCGACCCGGGGACTATATCACGCCTACTCGTTTCAAGGGTGCATCAAATAACGCTGCCATCGGTCAACACTTTACTTCCGAACAATGGAAGGCTATTACGGGATTTTTTGGTAATGCTACAATTCCCGAAAATCGCTTGAATGGTAAGTTTGATGTTTTTTCTTGGATTATTGACACTGGTGCTACTCATCATGTTACCGGTGAGAAATCTTGGTTGTTTGATGTCCATACTGTTGATTGTCCTGTTGGTTTGCCTAATGGTGAAAAGGTGTTTGCTTCTTTGGAAGGTTCTGTTCGACTGTCAGATAAAATCACCTTACATCATGTCCTTTATGTGCCTTATTTACGTTGCAACTTACTCTCCGTCCCCCAACTTACTGATAATTTACATACTATTGTCTCTTTTAATTCTTATATGTGTGCTATTCATGACCCACTGAAGGAGCTGATTGGAACGGGAGTTAGGAGGGACGGACTATACTATTTTAGCAAACCGGACGTGGTGCAACATGTGTCTACTGTCGTGGCAACGTCCGCATTGGAATTGTGGCATCGACGATTAGGGCATCCTTCCGAGAGAGTAGTTAAGTTGCTTCCTCATGTCAGTAGTGATAAAAGTAGTTTAGCAAAAGATTGTGAAGTGTGTTTACGTGCTAAGCATCCTAGAGACAAATTTCCTTTAAGTGATAATAATGCATCTAGAATATTTGAGAAAATACATTATGATTTGTGGGGCCCATATCGCCATGTTTCGTCGTGTGGAGCTCGTTATTTTTTAACAATTGTTGATGATTTTTCCCGAGCTGTTTGGATTTACTTGTTGGTTGATAAAACAGAAGTGTTTCCGATGTTTATGGCTTTTGTTGCTATGGTTGATCGACAATTTAATCAAACAATTAAAGTTGTACAAAGTGATAATGGTACAGAATTTAATTGTTTGATCGATTATTTTTCCGCTACTGGTATTTTGTTTCAAACCTCTTGTGTGGGTACTCCGCAACAGAATGGGAGGGTAGAGAGGAAGCATAAACATGTGTTGAATGTTGCGAGGGCTCTTAGATTTCAGGCCAATTTGCCTATTTTTTTCTGGGGTGAATGTGTTCTTGCTGCATCTCATCTCATAAATCATACCCCCACACCCAAATTGGAAAATAAAACACCTTTTGAAATTTTATTCAATAAACCTCCTTCTTTTGATGCTATTCGTACTTTTGGGTGTTTGTGCTTTGCTCATAATCAAAAAACTCAGGGTGACAAATTTGCTAGTCGGAGCAGAAAGTGTTTGTTTGTGGGATATCCATTTGGTAAGAAGGGGTGGCGGTTGTTTGATCTTGATACGAAGGAATTTTTTGTCTCTCGTGATGTAAAGTTTGTGGAGGATGTGTTTCCTTTTGCTTGTCTGGAAGATGTTAATATTTCGTCTAGTTTTTTTTATGAGGGTGCTGAAATTGATCGTGATTTTATGGTGTACGGGGATGAATTAGGGGGCGAAGTTTATAGTTCGGAGGCTGCCGAGCAGCAGCCGCAAACCACTGCCCAACAAGCGCCTGTTGGCAGCCAGGCCGAGCTGCAGCCAGCGGCCACTGTCCAGCCCGCTGGGAACCCAGCGCCAGCTGGCAGCGAGGCTGAGCGGCTGCCAACAGCCACTGCACAGCCCGCTGGGAACCCAGCGCCCGCTGGCAGCGAGGGGGGGCAGCAACACCATACCCCAGTCACGAATGTGGAAGGTGGCTTGGGGCGTGGTTTTCGGGAGAAATTTCCCTCTGTTGTGCTTCGTGATTATGTGACACACTCAGTTTTTGCTAATAGTCCGTCCCCTACAACTGTTGTTACTAATCAATCCTCAGGTACTCCCTATCCTTTGGCACACTATATTAATTGTGACAATTTTTCTGTAAATTATCGTAAGTTTCTTGCAGCTATTATTTCGGGTAAGGATCTTAAGACCTTCAAAGAAGCCATGAAACACGAAGGTTGGAGACATTCAATGAAAGAAGAGATACGTGCATTGGAAGACAATGGTACATGGACTTTGGAACATCTTCCTCTGGGTAAGAAAGCACTTGGTAATCAGTGGGTGTACAAGACCAAGTTTATGTCAAATGGAGATGTGGAACGGCTCAAATCGCGCTTGGTTATGTTGGGAAATCATCAACAAGCGGGGATTGACTACAATGAAACTTTTGCTCTGGTCGCCAAGATGACTACTGTTCGAGCCTTCCTAGCCATTGCAGCATCCAAAAATTGGGAACTTCACCAAATGGATGTTCATAATGCCTTTTTACACGGTGACCTTGATGAGGAGGTGTATATGAAGCTCCCTCCCGGGTTTGAAAGTCCAGATCCTACGTTGGTGTGTCGTTTGCGCAAATCGCTGTATGGGTTGAAACAGGCCCCTAGATGTTGGTTTGCAAAATTGGTAACTGCTTTGAAAGGGTACGGTTTTCTTCAATCTTATTCTGATTATTCTCTTTTTACATTTACTAGAGGGAATATTCACATTAATATCTTGGTTTATGTTGATAATCTTATTATTTCTGGGAATGATTCCGCTGCACTTGCAACTTTCAAAGCCTATTTGAGTGATTGTTTCAAAATGAAAGACCCTGGGTCTCTCAAATATTTTTTGGGTATTGAAGTAGCTCGTAGTTCATCAGGGTTGTTCTTGTGTCAACGCAAGTATACTCTTGATGTTATCTCTGAAGCAGGATTGTTAGGTGCAAAGCCAAGTGGGTTCCCTATTGAGCAAAATCATAAACTTGGCCTTGCAAATAGAGATTTGTTGTCGGATCCGGAGGTCTACCGTAGATTAGTCGGGCGTTTGATTTATTTGGGGGTCACTCGACCGGACTTGGCATATTATGTTCATATTTTGTCTCAATTCATGCAAGAACCCCGGATTGAACATTGGGAAGCGGCCTTACGAGTGGTCCGTTATTTGAAAGGCACACCAGGACAGGGTATTTTGTTACGTGCCGACAGTGAGTTGACTTTGCAGGGATGGTGTGATTCTGATTGGGCGGCTTGTCCGCTTACTTGTCGTTCGTTGACAGGTTGGCTAGTATTTCTAGGTCAATCTCCCATCTCTTGGAAGACAAAGAAGCAACACACAGTTTCTAGATCTTCTGCAGAGGCTGAATATAGGTCCATGGCTGCGATCACTTGTGAGTTGAAGTGGCTGAGAGGTCTGTTGTTGAGTTTAGGTATACAACATCCCAAGGCGATCAAATTGTTTTGTGATAGTCAGTCCGCTTTGCACATCGCAAAAAATTCGGTTTTCCATGAACGAACAATGCACATTGAGGTAGATTGTCACTTTGTTCGTGATGCAATTAATGAAGGTTTGATTTCTCCGTCACACGTTTCAACATCTTCACAATTGGCAGACATTTTTACCAAAGCTCTCGACAAAACTTAGTTTGACTTCTTGCATTCCAAGTTGGGCATTTTTTATTCGCATGCTCCAACTTGAGGGGGGGGGGGGGGGTATTGCGGTATAATATATTTATATTATTTGATATTATTTGGTAGCATATTTGTAGGGAGATAATTACCATATATTAGTTAGTTTCCTTGTTTCACTAATTACCATATATTAGTTAGTTTCCTTGTTTCACCAGGGTTCAAGATTGTATCCTATATATATTCTCTCTTGGTGAATGAATGGAACAAGTCAAGATTGTATAGTTTCTACATTGTTATATTTTTTTATTCATAACTATACGGTGCTATTTTCAACTTTACCCTCTTCTCTATATCTTTGTTAGAGTTTACGAATTGGCACACGTGTTAACAAGACCACCTTTTATTATTCTTAGTTACAAGAAGTTTTTAATCACTTATTGAGTCGCTTTTTGTTTTGTCTAAATGATAAGAAATGGACATCACGTTTATTTCTCAGCAATTAAATATTATTAAACAAGAAAAACAAAAGGTAAGGTTGAACATTTAACATAACTAAAAATTAAAAATAGCGTGAGGGAACAAGTATCCCTCTTTACCAAAGTATTTAAGTTTATAGGCCAACCCTTTTAGTGACAGAAAAAAATTGAAGCAATTAAATAGTTAATTTTCTCTAATGCCCACAACAATACTAAAGGCGCTCAATAATGGTAAGAACACGTAAAGTTTTATCTACGTTTTTATTTAAAACTTTCGATTCGAGTAATGAATGTGAAATACTAATAATATTACTTGTTAATATTATTGACACTATTAATGTTGTTAATATTATGCTAACATTTGTTGTTGGACAACAACTACCTTGTGGCCTCTTTATTATGATTTTGAAAGAGCTCCTATGAAAAGGACCAAAATTAATTTTATGGCATGCTAAAGAAAGAATTATATAGTTTGTACCTGCATAAATAAAACCCTGCCAAATAACAATAACCTTGTGGAGGTTGACTCGGATATTTTTATCAAAATTTGTTACTATAAAATATTTTGGGGAAAAACTCAGGGAGCTGACTTTCCAGGTCCATTCTCTTGAAAGTAGGCCTCTTCATCGTTGTTTGGCAAGGTGATTGCTTTCCCAAATTATTGATGTTGTTTAATCTGGTATACTGATACTTTGTGAAAAGAAAAGGATAAAGATGGATATATAAAATGTTAAGGAAGGTCAAATATAAACAAATTACCAATCCAATTTATTTGTATTAGTCTTATGTGTTATATAAATATCTCAATATTAGATGTTATTTAATCTGGTATATTAATGATATGCACAGAAAGATTACGATACATTTATAAATACACACACATTAAGGAAAGTCGAATAAAAACAAAAAACCAATTTAATTTATATGTAGTAGTCTCATGTGTTATATAAATATCTCAATAATATATGATGAAATTTATTCATCTGACATATTAATGATATTAAAAGAAAGGATAATGATACATATATACAAAAATACACAGCACATTAATTAAGGAAAGTTAAATAAAAACAAAAAAACAATTTAGTTTATTTGTACTAATCCCGTGTGTCATAAAAATGTCTCAATGATAATTGTATGCGACATTGAAACTTTGGAACTGACACTACTCATAATTTCATATACACAACATACACTTATTAATTTATATTTGCATAATAGAATGTTGTTTTTATCTAACCATCCAATTTCTCGAGTTTAGTGACACAACTAATTTAGATTAGTGTCGAGTAGATCGACTAAAAATAAAATGCTCACTACCTAAAAAATTTCTCTTTTTAATGTTCGAATCTGAACGAGACATTGTTTGGATGGAGAAAACCAAACTATCCCATCACACCCTTCAATGATAAACAAACTTCATTTACAAACAACTTCATCATCCAATGAAAACATATGTCATTAATAATTTTATTCGTCTATTGGAAGATGGACGGCAATAGTATGTACGGAAATACAGTAAATAACTCAACAAAAAGAAACAGTAATGGTCGAAGAAGAAATGTTTAATTGGTTTGTTTTAGTCAAGTTAAACTTGGAATAATAAGAATAAATAATAAATACAACTGAACTGTTGAAGAAAAAAATCCAAACATACTTTCTTTTAGTTAAGCTAATGTTTGGAAAGACACGTCAACAACTAAAAATTATTGGATGATAAACTCTGAGATGCTCAACACAAGTGGAATTTGGAGGTATTTTCGTTGAACTTATTGTCCCACATCGGTAAGAGTAGAAACGGTAGTATGAACTTTCTCTTATTTAAATTGAAGCCCAATAACGAGAGCGGATTAACTCGTCCTGTCGGGGGTGCTGAGGCGATTCGCTAATGATCGTATAGAGACCGGCGGATCGTGCCGACACCCACGAAACGAACACGCTTTATCTAAGGCGAGTTGGCCCACCCTACCTTTGGTGGGCTTGCCCGCCAATTTTTGGAAGCCCTCAATCTTCGTTGGGGGCTAACAATCCAATGTAAAGATCCAAAATTTGAATGAGATCTGCAGTGGACTTTAATTTTGGCCGTATAACTTTGGGCTCTGTTGGGCCAAGAATCTTACCTTGTTGGGCCTTCTGTATTTGTGTCTTGGGTTTCGTTTTTGGATCAAAATTGGATTTATTATATGGTAATGCTCCCCGGCCTTTTGGATCAAAATATATACTTTTTTAGGGAAATTGATATAAATAGTCGTCCATCCACAAAAGGCCGGGGGAGCATTACCATATAATAACAATCAAGCCGAGCCCTCTTTCATTTAGAACAAAAGGCCGGGGAGCATTACCATATAATAAATACTATATCTAATAGGCTGTGAAATAATTATCCAACATAGTCAAGCTCGAAAACTCTACTGTGTCCGCATTTACATAAGTGAAGTGTGCGCGGCGCTGAAAAAAGAAAACCAACTGTGCACGGCAACTGAGTGTATCCAAAGGGATCAGTGAGAAGTTTGTCGGTGACAATTGTTGTAGCTTTTAGCTTTCGGTCTGTGTATTAAGGTTTCGATTTGTCTTATTTGTTTGTCAATTTCCTTGAGTATGAACTGGACGTGTCAATATATGTATCAACCTTCTTCAGCACTGGGTTCCCTTGCCCTCCTTCATCTGACGTTTGATTTATATTAATAATAAAAATATTCGGACAGAGAGGTATATAAATTGATAGGCCTATATATCTCCCATCTTTCCAACGAACTATGCACAAGGAGCCATTAATGTGGTCACACACATCTAATTAAACTTTTAAACATGCGGTTGTTGCTATCAATATGAATGACATTGACATGTGTAATACTGGACGAATTTGGCATATAGCCACTTTTAATACTTGCAATTTAATATTAGTCACTAATCTAAAAGGTATTAACATTTAGTCATTCTTTTGACACGAGAAAAGTTCTGGACAAAAATACACCCAACTAATACACGGAATAACCCCAGCAAATGCTATTGCAATTTGAAGGATTATTACGTGGAGCCCAAGGAGAGCTTCATGGGCTTCAAAACCGAGGAAGGATTCATGTGGCCAAACCTTTATGAGTTCAAAATTAAGGAACATTTATGGGGTTCAAAAATTTGTTGTAGTTTCAAGATAAGGACGGATTCATGATTCAAACCTTTAGATATTCAAAACCAAGGAATGATAGGGTTCAAACCTTTATAAGTTGTTCCATATTTTTAAGTAGCATTGTTTTTATCCGATTTTTATTTTCAAATTAAGGTGTAGCTATAAAATTCATGGCAGGCTTTAGAACTTTCTCACCTAATTTTTACTACTACACATCTACGACTACTGTAACTACACATCTCACCTTTTATTTTCCTCTATGGGCTGATTCCTCTCGTAAATCTCAAGTCCATTGGGCTGCTTTTAAATCCAATTCGACTGGTCGGATTCACCGGGTAAAAGTCGGTGCTCAACAAAGATAAAGAGTAAGGGTGCTCATACATGCGATCGCTTGACCAAGAGTATTTACATTCGTTAGCAATATATTATGTATATATTATAGTATATTTTATGTTAATTATTTTGTGGATGGACGACTATTTATATCAATTTCCCTAAAAAAGTATATATTTCATATAGAAAAAGTAGAATAAGATTCGCTAACAATATATTATGTGTATATTATACATTTTCGGGCAATTATTTTTGGATGGATGACTATTTATATCAATTTTCTTAAAACAAAGTATATGAAAATATAGAGAAAGCAGAATACATACCAAGTCATATAAAAAGAACTTTTATCTGCTTATGTGTTGTAGTCCAAATAAATCCAGCACTGGCGAGCTAAATTTGGTTACATTCAAATCAAGTTAATTAACTCGTTAATAAATATATTTTTTCTTCAATCCGTCCAAGTTTGGACGAGTAGAAAGAATTACACTTTCACACGATGAACATGATACATATAAGCTGCCTTAATATTTTCTACTACCATTCTGCCCAAGTTTGGACCCTATTTTGCACTCTCGTTCCGAGACGTTGCCAAAACATGCGACATGTTCAACAATAACTCGTTTTGTACGAAATTGCTTGCTTTTGTAGAATAATGTGGCCCTTCTTATTTTTTGGGGCCAATGATGATTGATGTTTTATTTATTAATTAGGAGTAAACAAAAATAGGAAAACCACCAAACTTGTCACTTTTTTATCACCTCTAACTTGATTGTGACCTTCATTTCAAGATGAAAGGCCACGCTAGACGGCTAGAGCCATAAGTTTGTAATAATAATTATTTACGTGGTATAAATCTTAAATGTCTACTCCATAATATGTGAGTATTTGATATATCGTTCAGTCAGATCTTATAATATGCAGGGGCGAAAAGATAGAGAATTTAGATATTTAACACAAAATCTGAATCAAACATCTTAAGTCCATGTTCGATGCATGATTATATCCTCCCATTATTGTAAGTTCTTTTGTGATTTGACCGAATATATCAATATCAAAAGGAAACTTGTTATAAAGATGTCAACGACACGTGTAAAACTCATGAAGATCTAGGACTTTGTTATGACAAGTAGTATATATGCAAATACTTAAATGGACAAAAAAGATAGTGATAATAAACTACAAGGTCAAAAGACTCAAAACCGATTTAGCTAAGGTGGTATGATATCTATCCTTTGACATTATTAAACTAGGAGTAGAATTTAGGACTGAATCCACAAGTATGTCATTTCAATTTCAACTCATAAACCCTGCACGTTAGTAATAAGACAAATTTTCCAAGACCACAAAAGTTTGCTTAAAGCCTCGTCTTCGCAGATTTGTTTTAATTAAAGGCCCTGAAATATAATTTTGTTGACATATAAATTGGAAAAACAAGAGGGAAACAAGACTCAAGCTTAACTTCAGTAGGCATAA
Source organism: Lycium barbarum (assembly GCF_019175385.1). Lineage (NCBI taxonomy): Eukaryota > Viridiplantae > Streptophyta > Magnoliopsida > Solanales > Solanaceae > Lycium > Lycium barbarum. The sequence continues at coordinate 121,270,361 of NC_083342.1, forward strand.
CATAGAGGAAACAAGCTAAGATTCTTCTGAACATAGTTGTATGAAAACGAAAAGATTTTTTAAAACAAAAAAAATCACCATATCTCGAGTCCACGAAGGACTATCTAAATTGATTTGTTTCTGCCGATAAAGCCCCAATTGCATCATAGTCGTATACTTATAGTAACTATTGATTGATCTGAGTTCATGTTGAGTTTGAAATAACAGGACGTCATACGGAAACTAATAATTGCAAACCTTAAACACGATAAATCAGATGACAAAGAAAAACTATAGAAAAAGACTTTAACAATATGATATGAGTTTGGTCAATTGACCTACATATTGCAAAACTAATATAAATAAGCATAAAATCTATTGAGAGAAAAATCTCCCTCTAAACAAGACTCTTTAATGACTACATTGTGGATGCTATTATGTTTTTTAGTTGTGGGAAGGAAGTCTTCAATTTATAGATGTCCAAAACTTTTCCTCCAAGAAAAGGGTTACTCAAATATGGAAGATTTATATTTTCCTTGTGGGAAAAGTAAAATCAATTACGGTAAACTCTTTGCCCTTCCTTCAAAAAAATGTAAAATCCAAATATGGTAAAAAAAATCAGGGTAAAACCCTATCAAATCTCCCCTTTTGGCCTGAATTTTCTTGAAAAAAGTTGATTTGTCTTCTTCACATAATCTTCATCACTGCTGCTTGCTATGGTTAAAAGTATGCATGGGTTAAAAATTGGAATTTTTACTCATTGTAGCTTCTTTTAAGACCTAATTATTAATATTAACTACCCTTTTATTTAATGATATTTAGTAGCTAATTAACTTTTCTAAATTACAAATGGTAGCTATATCAAAAATACACACCCAAACACATATATCTTTCTTTTTTCGCAATCACTACCCATTTCAGATTTTTCATTTCTCAAAACCCTAAAAAATCTCTCTCCCCTTCTCTCAACCACCACCACCATGGCCGCGCCGCCCCTCTCTCTCTTCTCCCTCTGTGCTCACCCCTCTCTCTCTCCGCCGCCCCTTTCTCTTTTCTCCTTATCCCTCTCCCTCTATGCTAGCCCTCTTTTTTTTTCACTCTATCCGGTGAGGCGATGGCACAGATCTGGCCGTGTGTATTGTTGGTGGTGGCGGCGATGGCACTGATTTTGAGATGGCAGCGGAGAAGATGACATGGAGGTGGAGAGACTAGGGTTTTGTTGGTGGTGGAAAGATTAGGGTTTTTTTGGTGGTGGTGGTGTCTCGGATTTAGGTTTTTGGTGGTGGTGGTGTCTCAGATTAGGATTTGGTGGTGGTGGAGAGATTAGGGTCTTTGGTGGTGGTAGTGTCTCAAATCTGGCCACGTGTATTTGTTAAAAGCCAAATACAAATACATTCAAAAATCTACATCTCACAAATACACTATTTTTTAATGTATTTGTCTTTGTATTTTTTAGTGTATTTTGTTAATAGCCAGACACACTGTTTTTGAATGTATTTGTCATGTATTTGAATTTTTGTCTTTGTATCTGAATGTATTTGTTGAAATTCATTCAAATACACGAAAATTTGAATATATTTTGGCTTCATATGTAGTTGGAATGTACACAATATATTGGAAATACATCAGAGAAATACATCCAAAAAAGCCACTGAAATACATCAAAAAAAAAATCACTAAAATACATCCAAAAAAAATATATTAATAGCTCCACCGTTAAAGGCTAAAATTAAGGATCCTGTTTTTTTTTATTGTGTTCTCATGTATTTGTTGGCAACAAATACACGCGAAAACATACACTATTTTACCAAAATGTAGCTACAAATGGTAATATTTAAAAAGGTAGCTACAATATGGTAGGAACTTGAGTAAGTTTGCCTTAAATATTTGAGCCTTGTGCATTAAAAGTGAGGCCAGGTTAAAAGTGGAGCCCATTGGTTAAAATTGGCCAAGCGTTTAAGGTAAGCAAGGGTTGAAAATTTGAGCTCATACGTTAAAAGTAAGCATGAGTTGAAAATTGAAGCTAATGCGTTAAAGTAAGCATGTGTTAAAAGTTATTTTTGTTTTAGAAATATGCAGCAGTAGGATTGTTGAAAATATGATTGAGAATTTCTCCACATGTAGTATTCCAGATATCCTCTTTTTTTTTTTTTTTTTTGGACAAAAATCTTCATTATCGTCAAATTGGCTACATCTTGATATGAATCTATCTTAAACCCATCTTCTACTTTGTTGTAACATTGGCTCTGATACCAGTTGTTGGATCAAAATAACAGGACGTCATGCGAAAACTAATAATTGCAAACCTTAAACACGATAAATCAGATGACAAAGAAAAACTATAAAAAAAGACTTTAACAATATGATGTGAGTTTGGTCAATTAACCTACATATTGAAAAACTAATATAAATAAGCATAAAATCTATTGAGAGAAAAATGTTCCTCTAAACAAGACTATTTAATGACTACATTGTGGATGCTATTGTGTTTTTTAGTTGTGGGAAGAAAGTTTTCAATTTATAGATGTCCAAAACTTTTTCTCCAAGAAAAGGGTTACTCAAATATGGAAGATTTATATTTTTATTTTAGAAAAAGTAAAATCAATTATGGTAAACTCTTTGCCCTTCCTTCAAGAAAAGGTAAAATCCAAATATGATAAGAAAATCAGGGCAAAAACCTAACAATTCATACAATTTAAATTTATTAATAACTAATAAAAATGAATAATTTTTTTATTCATTTTTATCATTTATTTATCATTAATACTTTGGTTAATCGGTTGGATTTTTTTTTTTTTTTTTGTGTAAACCATTGTCTTCATCTCAAGAAAAGCGTAGCCTTAGCATAAATGTTACGCTTGTTTAGACCACTAAAATGTTGCCGACAGTTTAGGTCATACTTTTCTGATGTGGTTAAAAGCTTAAAAATGTTATATTATAGTGTCGCGACATTCTTTCTAGTCGACCTAAAAAATAGTGAGACATCTGCTAAAGAATCATCAACCTTTTCGGGAGGTCCGGAGTCAAATAATCCCATTTATGTTTTGGTTAGCTATGTTATTAATTTACTCCCTCCGTCTCAATTTACGTAGCACCATTTTCTTTTTAATCGGTCCCAAAATGTGCCACATAAATTGAGACGGAGGAAATATTATATTTCTATTTCTACTATATTAGAAAAGTGGGTTTGGTCGTCAACCACCCACTCTTCTAATATAGTTAGAAAAATAATTAAAAAATAAAATAAAATTAAGGTGGGGTCCACGTAAAGAATTATGAGACAATTGAAAGAAAAAAAAGGTGGGGTCTACGTGAAGAAGTAGGAGATAATTGCCAAAAAAAAAAAGTAGGGTCCACGTGAAGAAGTAGGAGACAATTGCAAAAAAAAAGGACATTTAAATAATGATAATAAGTTCAGAAAATGGTAAAGGTATGCTTAGAGAAAATTTAACGAAGAGAAATTCAGGAAAAAAGAAATGACGATTTAAATTGAACACAAAAATCGCCAAAGAAGTCATTGAACTAAAAGATTGAAAACTTATAACTTTGGGTAAGGATAAAAATGCACTAATTTTAGACGCATACATCTCACACAAATAATGAGGAATAACATCAAGAAGACGAAATATAAACGGTCAAGAAACGTATACACATATTTTCTTAAAATAATGAAGTTGGTCTATACTTAAAAATTTAAGGCTACAACAGATGCTAACACATGAAAACGCTTTTTAGTGTTGTTGAATAGAAAGAGATGATGACATGAAACTCGGTAGGAGAAGGTGTATATCAAATCTTTCAATTGGAGAACCAAACCAGGAAAGTCATATATGGGAGAAACGGACTAAGTAAAATAATTTATTGATATTTTCAATTAATTGAATTATAATACTTTCTATAATAAAAATTCCATAATTATATTACTAAAAGGTACTCTCTCTGTCCTAATTTATGTGACATAATTTGATTAGGCATGAAGTTTAAAAAAGAAAGGAAAGATCTTTGAAACTTGTGATCTAAAATAAGTCATAAATTTTTGTGTGGATTTAAATCATTTCATTAAAGGTAAAAAGAAAAGTTTCAATTTAAATGATTTCTAAACATAAAAATATATCATTCTTTTTTAAATAGTTTAAAAAAAAATGTGATACTATTTTTTATGTTAGGCCCGTGCTTACACGGGCTTTGATCATCTGGTATAAACCTAGTTATGCCTTATTTTATCCAACAACGAAAGTGTGGGATGAAAATTGCTTTGAAATCTTATCCAGCGGAACTGGTCGTCCTGTTATATATATATTTGAGGATGTAACCCATGACGTGATAGCTGCCATCTTTTTTCATTATGGCCTACGTGTTTAATTTCTACTTCTTGTTTTCGTCAATCTATTACTTTACTTAATTCTACAGTAAAATAAAAGAATATAGAACCATAATAACGCTAAGACGTATGGATATGGTAGCATTTTAGAAATTTAGAATAGTTTTGGTGTATGTAAGGATTAAGGAGATTGCAAAACTATGTGGGTAAAAATAGACTTTACAATTTGAATAGAAGAAAATTATTTTGTTAAAAAAAATTGATATGTTATTTTCAGATCATATGTAATATGTATATAAATTAAAAATATATTTGTAAAGAACTACAAAATCAATTGATCCAAGAATGTTGTTATGCATGTTTATTTCTTTCATTCTTTGAGAGTTTTCGCAGCCACCTTTGATTCTTCACTTTGTATTTACAAATGAAAATTTCGCTCCACACTAATTATACTGCAACTGAAAACTATTCCATACTTTAAAAGGAACTAATAAATGACGATGATGCATAAATAATACATATGTGTCCACGAGGGTGACGTTGATTCCCAATAAGTCCCATGTTGGTCTAACAAATTGACAGATCAATTGAGAAAAATAACTTGCATTCCGTAGTGAATAACTTTATGAGAATATTTACAAATTCTTTGAATATGGAGTGGGCACAAATTCTTTGAATATGGAGTGGGCTCTTCAAGCCGTCCCAATTATATTCTCACCACCAAAAACTTGAACATGGACACTTATGTTATACTCCCTCCGTCTCAAATTACCAGTTGTGGCTACTAAGTATAGATGTATTAAGTTATTTGTCGTTTTAAAAGATAAATGCAATATTAATTTTTTTTCTCATTTTAATCTTAGTAGAATTTTGTCGATAATGAAGATGACGCATAAATAGACCAAGCTTTTAATGAAGAGAAATTATAACTTTGATAAATAAATAAGGATAATGTAGTTAGAAGCTTCTCCTACTTAATATATCTTAAGTGACGTGTAAAATGAAAAGCGACGGGTATTATTAGACAGGGAGTTAAGTAAGATAAAAGAACAGAAAAAAAGCACAAAAACCCTAAAATTATTGGTCAAAATGGTTTTATCACGGCACTATAAAGCACCGCGATGTGATAGGCCCTTGGCCTTCAAATTTCCCATCTTTTTAACATTTTTCCAGCGTTGCCGTGCTAGCTTATCGATGTGCACTAATTATTTTTTATTGGCAAAACGTGTTTTCAGTAAAATAGTTTTAAAAACTTTGTATGAATATCTTTTTTTAATACTTATTGAGGTGCACTAATGTTTTTCTTATCACAATGTGTTTTCAGCTGTAAAATAGTCAAAAAAAGTTGTATCGAATGTCAATGCTTATTGAGTAGCACTAGTATTTTTCTTCGCACCGTGTCCGTGAGTTCTCAGTAAAATAGTCATAATTTTTATATTGCAAATATCAATTCTTATTGAGGCGTAGTGATTTTTCTCTTTGCTCAACATGTTTTAGGTAAAATAGTCAATTTTGTATCAAATATTGTCGGAGCAAAATGCATTTTAATATCAAAATACTAATATTAATTTGTATGCGAAGTGGTGAAAGTGGCATTATTTTTTGGGGTAACTTATGTAATCACTGACAATTGACATATTTCACCACTAATTATCCCACTAAGACTTGAATATTATACATGTTCTACCTCACTTAATACTCTACTACTCTCTAATTTACTCTATGAAAAAAAATTACACCTATATCTATAGAGGTGTTTCTTTCGAGAGTTGTGTAATGAGAAATATTGTATGGTGCATGAGAAATATGAGAAGTGTGGGAAAAATATTATACCGTAGTGTTCATGGAAAAAGTGAGGTTGGTGTAGCGTTGAGAAAACAAAAAAAAAAATTAAGTCTCCAACTTACTCATTACAAAAGGAAGTAGTATTTTGATGTTGAAGGAATGTGTTCTTAATAGAGGAGCTTTGGACTCTTGAGCTAGTCCGGAGTTGTTTGAATCATGCAACGTTATCGGATTGTTGTTTCATGAAAAGGACAAGTCAGACTACGATTGTTGAACCGCTAAAGATTATACCGCAATGGGGCTTAAATTTTCTTAAAGAGACCGAGATACCTACTTTTTTTGCGCGGATTGCCCTTCATTTGGGGTGATCTTTAATTTTTACCCTTCAAATTGGTGGTCTTTAAGTTTTGCCTTTCGCCTAATACCCCGCGGTTGTGGGTTTGAATCCCAACTCAGTAAAAAAAAATCTCAAGGCAGAATTTCGTGAATCTACCCATGCAAGGTAGAATTTCTGCCTGAAAGACAAAATTTAAATACCACCATTTTGAGAGGTAAAAATTAAAGACCACCACGACAATCCTGCAAATTCGCCTTAGCCCATTATTTATTTAGTTATTTTTTGTTCATTTCATTCTTTAACCGTAACTGTGATATTTTCACCAACAAATATCACAAAAGGATCGGATTAACAAAATCATTGAAACTAGACCAAATTCTCATAAAATAAGAGTTTCGCATATCCTTTTTTGTTTCTTTTTCTATTTTGCAACTTATCTTGTTCTTAAAGTACTTATTTACCCACGTCACTCTCAAAACACTTTAATTAATGCAGCTACATCATCACATAATAGATCCATATTCATTTGCATTATAGGCTCGAGAATTTAAATAGAGTACTATATTTTCTTCCTCTATATGACTAAATCTCAAATAATAATTTTTTTTGTTTTTTGTGGAATCTAATAAGGTAATGCCTACTTTCTAAAATTCTTATCTGTTTTATCGGAATCGCCATATGTCTTTATACAAATCTAGTCTACATAAGCAGGGCGGACCCATATAGTAATATTTGGTGCTCGAGCACCCGTTAATCGTGGTTGATACTTTATGTAGACATATAAAAAATATTAAAATTTTGATATAAAATAATAAATAGCATCCAAAAATAATAAAAGATTTTGGTGCTCTAGATAAAAGGTGTTAGGTTTTAGGCTAAGCCATGGAGGAGCCGAGTTCGAATCCTACTCAAAGCAATATATTTTTGTTGATTTTAAGGTGAGCGCTCAGGCCCATTAAATCCTGAGTCCACCACTGTTAACATAAGTTCTAGAGACCAAGAATTGGATGTATAGTATGTAACAATGAAAGTACTCTAGAGAATTACTATTTAGTATTCTCGTTCAAGAAAAATAAGAAGTAATATTACTTTTTTTCTCTTGAGTCGACGTCACTACTAGAATCAGAGGTTTTTTTCATCGCGAATCAGTGAGAAATTTGTTCTTCAATTATTTTGCTCACCTCATTCTCACCAAACCAGCTCACTGTGAAAACACGTGGTGTGAAATAGATTCTCACTAAAATGCTGGAAACAATCTAGGATTTTCCGTATGAAAACATCACTGTTTTTTTTTTCTTTTCGTACTGATTTCTATGGAAATATCCACTGTACATTTTCAGTGAGAAATTTGTGATTTTTTACTAGTGCTTGCTCTAGTAAATGGGGTGTTTAAGTGAAGCATTTAAACTTTAAATGAAAGATAAAGAGTTTAAACAAAATAATCTATAATTAGTACTATTATATTAAATATCTTCCGGAGAAAACGTGAATAATCTTAAAAGATTGAAAATGTAGTTAGATTAGACAAGTCATTATTTGAGTTTTTATTTATATCTCGTGTCCTTTTTCTTCATTTTGGAATTCTTTCTTCATCGGTTTGGATACTTGGAACAAAAGTACAAAACCTTGCGTCTTAATAAAACTCCCACGCGCTGTAACCGAAAACAAGAACGATAGCGATCGCACTTTATTTTCTTCTATCCTCATGACGTGCCCACCATAAGTTTAAAGTTCCTTTTACTTTCCCCCCAGAAAGTACCAGCGCGTTAAGTCACGCGATCAGACTAGCGAGTGTAACGAATAAATCTCTTCCTCCGTATTAATTTATGTGACCTTTATTTCATTACGCCATCCGTGTCAAATTGATAACTATCGTGTTTACTGGTCTCAAATTATTTGTACTGTAGTTTTAAAATTTAAAAGTACAATTAATTATTATTTTCCACTTTATCCTGAGTAAATTTTTTTATTAATGGAGATAATATATAAACAGAGCAAATTTTTAATGGAGAGAGATTATAACTTAACATAGATAAATATAAAATTAGTCAAATATCCTTCTTAATTAATAGTATTTCTTAAGGGGTGTGTAAACAAATATATATATATATATATATATATATATATATATATATATATATATATATATTGAGACGGAGGGAGTATTAATTTATTCTCAAGAAATAGTGTTCCCTCACTCCAAATTTATGTGACACCATTTGATTTGACATGGAGATTAAAAATGAGAACTTTTGAAATTTGTGGTCCAAAAATAAGCTTTAAATATTTATGTGATTGTAATCATCTCATTAAGTTAAATTGTTTCTAGATATATAAATGTGACATTCTTTTTTAGACAGACTAAAAAGGAAAAAATGTCGTATAAATTGGGACAGGGGGAATAGTATATTTACATATCTTAAAATAACTTAATCTTTTTCATTTTACTTTCGCTGAAAAGTATTTTTAAAATTATGACATATTTCAGTTCACAAATTTACTGTCTTTTAGTTAGTTTCAAAACAAATACATATTTATATAACTAGTTATGTGAGGCCCTTACTAAGCCCAGACCCAAACTCAAGATATAAAGTAGATATTTTAATTAAAGAAATATAATTTGTGTTAGTACAAGTGTACAACAACCATATACCCATTGGAGTCCCACAAGTGAGTAATTACGTTAGTAATAATTAAATTTCATATAAGTATATTTTCAATATATGAAAGCAAAATTTTCATTACACTCCTTTAATATTTTAACTTCCATTTTGATGAAACTATTTACTTCAAATCAAATGTGGAGCCATAATTTGACATTTATAAGTTATGCATTCTAATTTTCTGAAGTTATTTAGTTCTAAATAAATAATCTATACATAGTTAATGAACTTTTAAGACAAATACATAATTTAACTTGTGCAGCGGATGAAGCTGCTCCTCCCTTAATTAGGGATTAGGGGTTTGAACATGGATATGGAAAAAATCTTTGGAGGGAGCGCTTCCCCAAATAGGCGCGATACAGTGCGAATCATCTAAATTAATTGGGCTCAAATGCAGATATCGAGCACCAAACAGAAAACCAAAAAACATGAAAAATGAGGTAGGAGGTTCGATAGCTTTCGAAAAGTAGATCTTAAAAAAAAATTGACTTAAATAAATAAGATTAGGACCTAAAAGTAATTAATTAAAAAGTTTTTAAAAAATTTGAAAATTCTTGTGAGGACTACAAAAGTCCCTAAGTTTGCTCTTATATATAGTAGTAATGTAACTTAATTTTTTTTATCTTACCCATGAGTAGATTTGTAACGCAAATATATATAAGTTATTTGAGATAACAAATTTTAAAAATCTTTCTATTTTTAATTTACGTCTAATTAAACGTTATCACACACACACAAACCCCCCCCCCCCCCATATATATATATATATATATATATATATATATATATATATATATATATATATATATGTGTGTGTGTGTGTGTGCGCGCGCGCACGGGGCCCAACATGGTTAATTTGGTTACTTATTTTAGTTAGTCTTTATGATTTGTATATTTTGCAAAGGATACCGTGATTCTCTTTAGTGAGTCTCCATATTTTGTTTCTTTTCCTCTTATTTTTTCTCTTAATTTCTCAATTGTTATTAAAATTTGTCTTAATGTAATTATGTCCGCCTTTTTTTTAATATTTATTAAATTGATAATTCAAATATCCTACATGTCAAGTTTATAATCACAAGATTCAAAGGATATTTTATTATATTATATATATTTTTAATTTAGAACCACAAGATTAAAAAATCTATCTTAATTTCTTAAACTCCGTGTCTAGTCAAACTTAGACACTCAAATTGAGACGGAGGGAGTATATGCCAAATGAAAGGACAATTGAGACACTGCGTTAGATCTAATTAACAAAGAAATTTGTAGAATAAACTCACCAAAATCAATAGCAAAATTCTAATTTAAATAGGAAAAATTAAAACATAATCTCAAATTTAGAGTGCCAACTATATGAACCACCAAGCAGCCCAAAGAAAAAATCAGATCGAGCGAGTGAAGACCCAAGAAGTAGAAGAAAGCCTGAGAGACTACCAGAGCAGTGAAGAAGAAAGGTATTACTCACTTTAGTTAATCTTTATGGTTTGTATATTTTGCAAACGATATCGTGATTCTCCTTAGTGAGTCTCCATATTTTGTTTCATTTGTTCTTATTTTTCTCCTTAATTTCTCAACTGTTATTAATATTTGTCTTATTTTGGTTATGTCTGCCTCTTTTTATATTTAGTAAGTTGACAATTCAAACATCCTACATGTCAAGTTTATGATCACAAGATTTAAATGATATTTTATTATATTATACATATTCTTAATTTAGAACCACTCAAGACACTTAAATTGAGATAGAGGGACTATATGCTAAATAAAGGAAATGAAAGGTCAATTGAGACACTACGGATAGAATTAACGTTAAACTTTTGAAATGTACACATGTTAGTCTCTGCTTAGAGTACAATTTCATGTGCTTTCTATAATAGAGTAATAAAATAAAATGTAGAAGTAAAGAAAATATGATAATGTAAAATTGGAATATACATGTACAAAGAATAAGTGGCAAACCAGTAGCAGTGCTTGTTAAATGGAGCAGACCGAGAACTGAAAAAAAGGAAAGAAGCTAGTACCGTTGAAATAAGTTCAAATTTAGTCTACAACTCAGATAACTTTTTGTATCAATGTTGTGTTAGTCCTCCTTTGCTACTTAAATATAATATATACTGCATCTGTTTCAATTTATGCGAACTTATTTCCTTATTAGTTTGTGCCAAAAAGACTGACATCTTTCTATATTTAACAACAAATTTACCTTTATGCAATGATTTATAGCCACAAAAAATATATGTGACTCATTTAACACCATAAGTTTAAAAGTCTTATTTATTTTTAAATTCTGTGTTTAATTAAATAGGTTCACATAAACTGAAACGGAGGGAGTAATATATAAGAAATGAGAAATAACTTATTTAATACGTAATATAATTGTCCAAATAAACCATCTTACGGGATAAAGAGTATTAAAAACATGAAGGAGACAGGTGGCTGCTGAAGATGGGGCCCACCTGACATAGAAGCACATCTCGACACTGCCTCTTTCCTCCCTATCTCGCGATACTTTAGCGAAATGAGAACTTGTTTTGATATGATACTTTTCTCAAATCTCATTACTTTGTCTCCACAAGAAATCTAAACCGAAAATAGAAAAGTACAAGAGACGTAGGTGTCTTCGGCAGGCTGGAAATCGGAAAATATTTCCTAATTTTTTAATGGTTGGTTAGTTAAAAATTTTAAAGTATATTTTTTTTGTTTCAATTTATGTGACCTATTACTTGTTGGCGTATGCAAGATACTTCTTTGATCATATTTTCCTTACATTTTGTCTAAATTATTTGAACTATGAATTATCATGATTTATAATTTTTTATGTAGTTGGTAAATATATATATTTTATTTTTATAAACTTGAAAAATTTATGTCAAAATTTACAGTCAAAGTTATAAAGTTTAACGCTCGTACTCTGAAAAGGTTCACATAAATTAATACGGAGGGAGTATATTTTTTAAAATAAACTTCTTAAAATTGAGGATAATAACTTTAAGGGTAGAAGTAGAAAAACAAGTTACACAAATATCATTCACTTTGATTGTATCCTGCCCAGCTTCCAACGCACCTCCTCTTTACCATCGCTTCCATGTAGCTCCCACACCCGTAACCCTCACTTTTCATAAAATCTGTCGAGATTATATATAAACATTTTTAAGATAATATTTTTATGTGCGAGCACAATAAAATAAATAAAAAACTCACTTATTATCATGAAAAACATTTTCGAAAACTTTTTTTTTTTCCATAAAAAACATTTTCTTGGTACCAATTACTCCCGTAATATTCATGAGATTTTATCTGACCGGGCTTAAAATCTTAAAGACTGTTGGCCACTGCGAAGCTGAGATATCCCTTGAATAGGGTACGAGGTTCTTCCTTTTTTCTAGAACTAGAATTCGTAGTACAGAATAGAAACATAAGGGGTCAATTAATTCTACTAACAAATTATATTAGAATCATAATACAGTGCGGAGATTATAATTTAAAAATTAAATAATAACAATCATAATATCATTCAATAAATAATATTCTTATTGATGATTAGTTTATCATGTAACAACTTTGTCCGTGCAATTGAATATAACTCTTTTATTTTTGGTTCAGAACTGAATACAATTCTGGTGGAGGAGTGTGATGCTTATTAAACTAAACATAAATAAAAAAATATGAAAATGTAACAATTAAACGTAGGATAGTTTAATTCCAAATTTTACATTTGGATTAATATACTTATTCCTCCAACCAACCCCTTACGTAATGTTTTTTTTTTCTTTTCCTTGGTACTATGTATCTAGACATCTTATTTTTTCTTTCACAAATACTTGGATATTGTGTTATATTCTTGATTTAAAAATTTAAACTTTTTAGATTTCATAACTTTTATCTTAAAAATTATAAAATTCTATTTGACTTCTTAAATAATAACAATGTATATAATATAAAACAAAACTAATTATTTAAAATTATACGTTTAATTTAAGATGACGTAGTAATTAGCCATCATGCCCAAGGATTAGAAAAGGAAAGTTGTAGTATCATCACACCTTTGACTGATCAGTAGTGGCTTTCACATGCAAAAGCCAACTTTTGTGAAAAGATCCTAAGATATATATATATATATGAGTAAATTTATTTCTAGCAAGCTTTGGTAGCTCAAGCGTCAACATTTTTCATGTCAACACCTTCAATTTCCTCAATTATTGTTCCTTCTTTTTCAATTTTCCTTAAAATAGTGGCAAAAGTAACAACACACACATGATACATTTTGTCCTTTATTGATAGATTAAGGTATACATTGAATTCTTTTTAGTTTGTTTAAATCAACTTTGTGCAGAAAGGATCACTAATTGAACTCAACAAAAAAAAATTGAGTTCCAGATTTATAATTTTTTCAACATGACCTAATCCTAATCAAATTAATTAAACTTAAATGACACTAAGAGGTGTAGTGGGATAGAGAGTCCTACACCCTTAACCAGAGATTTCATGTTCGGACCTCATAATGAAAAGGCTTTTACTCCCCGAATTCATCCGTTCACTTTTACTTGTCACGTTTCGCTTTTCGATAGTTAATTTGACTAATCTTCGAGAGCTAAACTGAATTAGATTATTTCAATATTTTAAAATTAAAATTTAGATATCCCAAAACTATACGAAAAATATTATACTCTGCAATTCTTCTCATACTTAATATAATTAAAAAATCATCTTAAAATGTTAGTCAAAGTCTATGTAGTTTTGACTCTCGAGAAGCAAATTGTGACAAGTAAAAGTAAACGGATGTAGTAATAGGAAGCGCTAAAAACTTTGTGCAACTCGAGTTTTTGAATTAGTCAGTCGAATGATTTCCAGGGTTTTAAAATATACTTTCTACATCCATATGTACTTGTTCATGTTTGACTTGACACACCTCTAAAGAAATAATAAATGAATTGATAATTTTACTATCACCCTTAATTACTATAAGTCATCTAAATGTTGAAAAATGAATAGTACTTAGTAATAAAGGTAAATAGGTGTAAAATGATAAATTATCTCTCAATGTTTCAAATTGAACAAGTAAAAGTAAGCATCTACTTTTAATATAGTTGACCAATAAAAATGAACGGAGGGCTCCATAGTGAAATGAGGACAGAAAACTTTTTGCATTATTGTAATAAAGAACCAAAATGAGGTAAGCAGAATTCCCTCCGACCTTATAGGTTAAAAATGGAGCATTTTAATTTAATTAATGAACAGTTTGAAATAATATAATGCTCATCTCGAGCTTCTTGTGCTTGATAATTTAATCATTTTTTAACAAGACCAATGCAACTCAGGCAAAGTGTCCAAGTCATGTGCCTGATGCAATGTGGACAGCTATCCCCACCCAGGCAACTACGTATAATATACAGAGTCCCACCAGTCTTGCAAATTCGTACTAGTATTAAAATCGGTTAAAGTGGTCTTTTTCCCCCAAATAGTAGTTTTTCAAAGTACTAGATGGTCTTATGTACTTTATCATGGGATAATAAACTAAAAAGGAATATAATTTGTAGGTAGAATACCTACAAAATACTTCTAAACTTCGACTCGAATTATTAGTTTCTTCCTTAAATTATATCTAGTCTTAATTATTCGTTGAATTTGGCTATTTAATAGCTTTTACTCCAAATGTTCTCATCTCAAGAAAATGATATACGCTCACATGCTATTTAGATTTTTTTTTTTTTTAAAACAAAAGATATTTTTGTACTTTTTAAATTCACTATTTTTTAATCATATTTTTCGGGTCAAAGTTATAAAAAAAAAATGGCAGAAACTTCATTACTTATGCTAACTTTTTTTTTTAATTATTATTTTGACTAAAAAGTAATGGAGTTCCAGACATATTGTTTACAAATTTGGCCCAAAAAAATATATGCACAATTAAAATAAATAGTCATTTTATCTATAAAAAAGATATAAACATAAATATATAATCAGAACTTATTATTTTGACTAAACAATTTTATTTGGATAAATATAATGAAACTCTAACCAAGTATATTTTACGGATTTGACCTGAAAAGGATAAAAAATTGAAATAAATAGTCATTACATCTAAAAAATAAGTATACAGTTCCAACTCTATTATTTTGGTTGCACTTTTAATTTGGCGAAACATAATAGAGCTCTAGCCAAGTTTTTTTTACTATTTGACCCACGAAAATAAAGTACATGATCGAAATAAATAGTTAGTGCATGTAAGGGAAAAATAATATAAAGTACACAGTTGATACATCATTATTTTGACTATTTATTTTTTTTTAAATTTAGCAAAGAGCTACATCCACCCCTGCATTTGCATATCATTTAGCGAGATACTTAAACCGTGCTTGTTTTCACTTATTTGGGTCTTAATTAATCTAATTAGACACTCCTACCTCAACCTTTAAATATATTTCTTTTTATTTACTCTAAAATAATCGGATTTATTTATAGGCAAAAGATGAAAGTTACGAAAATGAGAATGTTGAGATGGATGTGCGAGCTTACTATGAGAGATATGATCAGAAATAGATATATTAGGTACCAAGTTGGAGTGGCCTCCGTAGTGGACAAGATGCGGGAAGCACGATTGAGATGGTTCAGATATGTCAAGAGGGGATGGACAGACGCCCCTGTGAGGACTGAGGAGATGTGAGAGACTGGCGTTGGAGGGCCTGAGGAGAGGTAGAGGTAGGCCGAAGAAGTATTCAGGAGAGGTAAGCAGGCACGAGATGGCAAATCGATCTTTAGCTTACCGAGGATATGATCCTTGATAGGAGGGTGTGGAAGTCGAGGATTAAGGTAGAAAGTTCATAGTATGTACTTACCCATTTGGCTTTACTTACCAGTAGTATTAGTTTCATTTTTTTTTTTATGAATTTACTATTTTCGTATTTCTTATTCTTGGTTCCCTATCAAAACTACTTGTTATCTCTTTTGTTTCGATTTTCATTCTATCATGTTGTTGCTGCTTATGCTTTCATATATGTTGTTGTTACTATTTTTTTGAGCCGAGAGTCTATCGAAAACAAACTCACTTTCCCCATTTGTGAATTACATTATGTATGTTGTTGTTGTTATAGCTAGAATGACCTAACAGCCCCTATATTTGCATGACTTTTTAGGCCGACTATTCAATTTTTACTTCTTCCATCTTAACACCTCTATGTGATCAGAACGCATGTATTATATTTAAACACGACCTCTTTCTAAAATTGGTGCAAGTTTAGTTGGGTGTTAGGTCATTCAGCCTTGTTCACATCTTTCACGAAATTTTACTCATCCTGTTGTTATTTGCTTTAATATTACTTGTCGCCGGCACTCTATCCACTATCAACACACGACACATCGCTGACCATAATAACCATAACACCATCACACCAACATCTTAAGGACAAATTGACACAATTAAGTGTGACTAGTGTACGATAGATTGTCCTAAGAAAAAGAGTAACCTAGATGAAAGAAAGATCATGACAACTGGAAAGAGAGAAAATTCAGTCACTTAAACAAGGAACGAGATAATCCCATAAGATTGCAATGTTTGGTTTACAACACATGATCTATATTGTTAATTCTTATTCTTGTTCATTAAGTAAAAGCTTAATAAATAAATTGACATTTGTACTTGCACAATTTTGTATGCCAACATCTTAACATGGATTCCAAATTAAGCACCACAAGTTGTATAAAATGTATATTGTTTTAGCTCCTTTGATGCTGAACAAGTGCAATTGAACTCCCTTCGTTGAAAAAATTATACTATGTAAATAGGGTAAAAATATTTTTTTTCACACATATATAAAGCGTTGAATTCTCTTGGCATACGAATTTTGATTTTCGAATCCCCTTGTTTGAATTCCTAGCTCCGCCACTAAATTGCTGAATGCCAACATGATGTGGTCTGAGTTGAACTAAATGCATAGATTGACATTATAATTTCTAAGAAGCATGAATTATGTGAAATAATTTCTATGATAGTTAAAAAAACACGTAATTTAAATGATTTCTAATGAACGTACGAGTTAAAAGCAACAAAAAATAAAGTGAGACAATTTGTACACAGTGATATTGAGCGTTTTAGGTATTTGATTTATCTTGACGTGATGAGATCTCTAGTGAGTTGACATTCGTGGACGGTAGCCTAGTAATATTGTTGTTGTTCTCGAGTTGCTATTAGATGGTGCTTTAATCATACGTGACGTCAGTACATAAACTTATACTAGAAATTTCATCCCGTTGAGATAAATTGAATACCTACAAAGCTCGATATCATGTATGTATAAGTCGGTTCTCTTCATGTAACTAGGGGCCCGTTTGGATTGATTTATAAGTTGCTTATAAGCTGTTTTCAGCTTTTTTGAGTGTTTGGCTGGTCAACTTATAGCCATTTTGTGCTTAAAATAAGCTCAAAAAATTAATTGAGCCCGTTTGGCTTAGCTTATCTAAAGCAGCTTATAAGCTGCTTTTTTTAAGCCCATCCAAATAGGCTCTAGATGATGAAAGCCCGTGCTAGCACGGGCCCAACACAAAAAATAGTACCAAACTTTTCTTTCTAGTCTGTCTTAAAAAGAATGATATATTTTTATGTTTAGAAATCATTTAACTTGAAACTTCCCCTTCTACCTTTAATGAAATGATTTAAATCCACACAAATATTTATGACTTGTTTTAGACCACAAGTTTCAAAGATCTTTCCTTTCTTTTTTAAATTTCGTGCATAGTCAAACTATGTCACATAAATTAGGATAGAGTGAGTACCTTTTAGTAATATAATTATGAAATTTTTATTATAGAAAATATTATAATTCAATTAATTGAAAATATCAATAAATTATTTTACTTAGGCCACTTCTCTCATATATGACTTTCCTGATTTGAGAAATACACCTTCTCCTACCGAGTTTCTTGTCATCATCTCTTTCTACTCAACAACACTGAAAAACACTTTCGTGTGTTAGCATCTGTTGTAGTCTTAAAATTTTAAGTATAGACCAACTTCATCATTTTAAGAAAATGCGTATACGGTTCTTGACCGTTTATATTTCGTCTTTTTTATGTTATTCCTCATTATTTGTGTGAGATGTATGTGTCTAAACTTATATCCAAAGGTATAAGTTTTAAATCTTTTGATTTTATGACTTCTTTAGCGGTTTTTGTGTTCAATTTAAATCGTTATTTCTTTTTTCATGAAATTCTCTTCTTTAAATTTTCTCTAAGCATACCTTTAACATTTTCTGAACTTATTATTATTATTTAAATGTCCTTTTTTTTTTTGTAATTGTCTCTTACTTTTTCACGTGGACCCCACCTTATTATTTATTTTTTTGCAATTGTCCCCTAGTTATTCGCGTGGACCCCACCTTTTTTTTTGCAATTGTCTCTTAATTGTTCACATGGATCCCACCTTAATTTTTTTCCTACTATTGTAGAAGAGTGGGATCCACCTTAAATTTTTTATTTTTATTTTAATTTTTCTACTATATTAGAAGAGTGAGTTCTCGTACTGAGTTTCATGTCATCATCTCTTTCTACTCAACAACACTGAAAAGCGCTTTCATGTGTTAGCATCTGTTGTAGTCTTAAAGTTTTAAGTATAGACTAACTTCATCATTTCAAGAAAATATGTGTATACATTTCTTGACCGTTTATGTTTCGTTTGCTTGATGTTATTCCTCATTATTTGTGTGAGACGTATGTGTCTAAACTTATATCCAAAGGTATAAGTTTTAAATCTTTTGGTTTTATGACTTCTTTAGCGGTTTTTGTGTTCAATTTAAATCGTTATTTCTTTTTTCATGAATTTCTCTTCTTTAAATTTTCTCTAAGCGTACCTTTACCATTTTCTAAACTTATTATCATTATTTAAATTTCCTTTTTTTTTTTTTTGCAATTGTCTCCTACTTCTTCGCGTGAACCCCACCTTATTTTATTTTATTTTTTTGCAATTGTCTCCTAATTATTCACGTGAACCCCACCTTAATTTTTTTTTTACTATTGTAGAAGAGTGGGCCCCACCTTAAATTTATATTATTTATTTTAACTTAACTATATTAGAAGAGGGGTGGACAGCGATCCAACCCACTCTTCTAATATAAAATATAACTAGATGGCGTATGCCCGTGCGCACTTTGGATTATAGTGTATCTATATGTATGTAGTTGTGTTTGGGTAGTGATAATATATATATTTTATATTGCTAATAAACATACATAAGTTTGCACTGTTTTTATGCATATATATATATATACTATGTTCAAAACACGATTAATATAATATTGTAGTTTGTGCTCCGTATCCAAAACTTTATTATATTAGTGTTTGCTACGAATATAAAGTTTACAAAAATTTATTAATACTTTTTAAAAGAGAAGACTTGTTTAAAAAGAAACTATTTTCCTCTGTTTGAGACAAAACAATAGCAATATTTAAGCATCAGTTTATACTTTGAATTTTAATTCGATTAATTTAAAGGTGTAAAATATTCTATTGTTAATGTATGTAGATTAGACCTAAACAATACTTATTATTTTTTTTTTTATCAAATTTTGATTTGAATAATTCTAATTTTTAAATTAATTTTACATGTTTAAAACGAAACAAAGTAGAAATTTGATTTTCTATTTAAACAAAAAACTACTATTTTTTAATTTTTGGTGAATATTCTTGGTTTAACTCATTTTACTTGTCATGTTGTCTTTTGCACGTTTTTAAGGAAACGTCAATTAGAATTATAATTTGACTAATTTACCTTATTTATTATTTGATCTCCATTTACTATTACTATGTTCAAAACACGATTAATATAACATTATAGTTTGTGCTCCGTATCCAAAACTTTATTATCTTAGTGTTTGCTACGAATATAAAGTTTAATTTATTAATACTTTTTAAAAGAGAAGACTTGTTTAAAAAAAAACTATTTTCCTCTATTTGAGACAAAACAATAACAATATTTAAGCATTAGTTTATACTTTGAATTTTAATTCGATTAATTTAAAGGTGTAAAATTTTCTATTGTTAATGTATGTAGATTAGACCTAAACACTACTTATTATTTTTTTTTATCAAATTTTGATTTGAATAATTCTAATTTTTAAATTAATTTTACATGTTTAAAACGAAACAAAGTAGAAATTTGATTTTCTATTTAAACAAAGAACTACTATTTTTTAATTTTTGGTGAATATTCTTGGTTTAACTCATTTTACTTGTCATGTTGTCTTTTGCACGTTTTTTTTAAGGAAACGTGAATTAGAATTATAATTTGACTAGTTTACCTTATTTATTATTTGATCTCCATTTACTATTATTTTTTCTTTTATGACATTAATATATTTTCACATTTATTAAAGTAAGAATAAAAATAAAAAAGTAATTAAATTCTATATTATTTTAAAATATAAATATTTTAAGTATATTTATTTTAGTAAACATAACAAATAAATGACATGGCGGAATAACAAATATAACAGCTAAATATCTAGATTAGATCTCAGGCTAATATAAGAAAATAAAGAAAATTATATGATTTGGCTACTTAACCTTTTGAAGAAAAACAATAATATGGGGTCCACGTTTTTTGCTGTACAATAATTTCATTTACTCCCACTAATGAGTTGATACGCATGTGGCAATGAATCTACCATTATTGAATTAATGGGGATACTTTGGGAATTACATGAATATTGTTTGATTTTTTAATATGGTGCACGTTTTTTTTTTTTTGATATGGCTTGTTTTTTTAATATGGGATCCACTTTTTTTTTAACATGAGTTGGAGGTGGACGACGAAACCACGCCCAACTCATGCCTCTAATATAGTATAAATATAAATATAAATTTGTTTCTTATATATAAATATTGCGTGACTACAATAACTACATGCATTTTGTTCAATCAGAGTCAACATCAAATACGCTTAAAACATAGTACAATTTATCCAAAATGAGGTAATTAGTTCAAAACACATGTTAAGAGGTTGGTATGCAAAATCGCGCAAGTACAAATGTCGATTTGTGTATTAAGCTTTTACATAAAAATCATAATTAAGAGTTGGCAATACGTGTCTTGAAAACTAAACATCTCTACTCCGTGATTATGTCGTCGTTCATTTAAGTCGCCTGAATTTTCATTGTTCAAGTTGCCATAATAATATTTCCCTAGTATTTTCATTGAATTTATAAACTTCAAATTAGACAAGTATAGTGACTTAAGTATCTAATCTAGTTTTCATAAAAGGTTAGTATCGAATGAACCTTCGATCGTAATCCACACAGACCCAGCGACGTGAACAACTTTCTTTTCCTTCCATTTCTTTGGCCACAAAAGCATTTCCTTATTTTGGTCATATACAATTAAAAATAAGTACTCAAAAATCAATTTTTTACCTAATTCATCAGAATGCTCTTGATTCTATTGGTTAATCAGCTATTTGGGTATTTACTGACTTACTTAAAAAGTCCTATTGTTTTATGCTAGTCAGTTCTCAGGTAAATTAAAGAAATCTGGTCAATGCAATTTATTTTCTTTCCATTGTTGTTGTAGTTGGCCAATCGATATCCTACTTATTTTATCCTGTTTGTTTAGGAAAGGCAACTATTGTGGTCACTTTGAACTGGATTTCTTACTAAGTTCATTTTCTTTGTATTTTTTTTCTTTTCCTTCTTCTAGAATAATAGATATTTTTAAAATAAAGATGCAAAAATGAAAGAAGTTATTTTCTTTCCATTATGAAGTAAATCGAGGAATAGATATTCTACTTATTTTATCCTTTACTATTTAGGAAATGCAACTAATTAATGTGGTTACTTTTAATTGTATTTCCTATTAAACTCATTTTCTTTTCTCTTCTCCTACAATAATAAATTCTTATTAAAAAAATATACAAAAATGAAAAAAAAAACTATTTGAATTTTTTATATCATCAATATAGTTTTCCGTTAAAAAACAAAAGGGAGCTAAAAAAGCCGAGATCACGCGCCGATTAGTAGAAAGAAGCACATCTCAAGTGAGACAAAAAAACAAAGGGACCTACCTTATCTCATCAATTGCGTGAACACGCGCTGTTCGTCTGAATTCATTCAGACTTCAAAACAAACTTCTTTTTCTTCTTCTGACATGACCAAAATTAATTCTTTTTCCACAAAGAGGTGTGTGTGATACATTTACGATACCCAAAAAAAAAAAAAGAAGAAGAAGGAGAAATCAATAATATCGCGATAAATTAGACGAATAAATTAAATGCCGCCGAAACCAAGAAAGTACCGTTTCTCATCAACACGTAACCCACGACGCTCTAAAACCGTAATTCAATTCGAATATTCAACTCCATTTGAATTCCCCATTTCAAATCCGCAAGTCTAGTCACACCCGCCTTATCAATAAGGCAACTGAGTTATCTTAATAAGTGCAGGTAACTATCACAGCCAGCTTATCAAGAAAGATGATAGGAGCATTAGGTTATCAGTGATAGGTGATATTAAAAAGGATAGGCAACTGCAAAGCGCATCGAAGATAGCGAGACCAAGTCCTTCCCCACGCACCCACATATTTCCCATCTTCTTTACTCTTCTCATCGACACTACAAATAGAACCCATCTTCCTCTTTCTCTCTCTACAGACATCTCTCTCTTCTCTCTCTATTTCTTTTCTTCTGTTCGGTGCCTTTGAAAAGCAGTCAGTGATTTTTTTATTGTTTTTGTAAGAGAAGAGGAGCTGAAACCCTAGAAATCGTAGCGCGTGTGGATATCTAGGGTTTGGATCTGTTTGATTTAGGTTTTTTTGTAAGAAAAAATGTCATCTCTCAGCAGAGAATTGGTGTTTCTGATACTCCAGTTTCTCGAAGAGGAGAAATTTAAAGAGTCTGTTCACAAGTATGCTTCTTTTTTTTTTTTTTTAATTTTTTTTTGGGTGTTTCTTTTTTTTTTTTCTCTCTCTGTCTCTCTCTCTCTCACACACACATGTATGTGTTTTTTTTCCTTTTTTTTTTTTTGGATTTTTATTGTCATGTTAGTTGTTACTATTTTTGAAAGTGAAAAACCTCTGTTTTTTCTTTTTCTTGAAGGTGAAAATTTTAATTAATTATGGGTTTTAGTTTGAGGTTGTTCTGGTAATTTATCTAAAAAAGGAAAAGAAAAACCACTTGATGTAGCTAGTTCTGCTTTGATGTTTTGCTTTTGTTATATATATATATATATATATATGCTTTTTCCTCTATTATTTTTATTTTGGTTTTTGTTTATTAGTTTTGTAAATTCTGGTTTCGGAGTTAATGAGATACAATTAATGTGCCTTAAAGTGATAAAAAAATGACCCCTTTTTATTATTCGTTTTTATTTATTTTGTGTTCTTGGAATGAAGATTTATTAAAAGATGAGGTTTAAAGTTCGTAAAGAGATTAATTTGAGGAATGAAAACTTTCTGGCATCATTATATCTTGTAAAAAATGTTAACTTTTCTAGCATCAATTGCAGATAGTGTTTCAACTTCTAGTTTTTCTAGGTTGAAATCTATTTGTAAGAGTGTAAAAAGTGAAAAGTTTTTTTTTTTTTTTTTTTGGTTGAAATCAATTAATCAGTTTGCTAGTATCAAAGTGCAATTGAGGGTGTCTAAAGCTTTCCATTTTGTTTATGGTTAATGAAAACTCTGATAGTATCAAGTGTAAATGAGGGTGTTTGAATCTTTCTTTCTTTCTTTCTTTCTTTCTTTTTCTGTTGACATCG
Organism: Lycium barbarum; assembly: GCF_019175385.1. Taxonomy (NCBI): domain Eukaryota; kingdom Viridiplantae; phylum Streptophyta; class Magnoliopsida; order Solanales; family Solanaceae; genus Lycium; species Lycium barbarum. The sequence goes on from NC_083342.1 coordinate 121,294,178, forward strand.
ATTTTTCCAATGTGGGGTAAATGAAATCTTTTCTACTATTAAATAAATGTTTTTAAATATCTTTTTACCTTCTTATTGTTAATTTATAAATGTAAGAATTGAATTTAGAGTTTTGCTCCATCCAAGCAAATGTTTGTCTATATGAATTTCTGTTCTTGAAAAGTTCAACTATTAAATGTTCTTTAAATATTTTATTTCCTTCTTGTTGTTTATTTGTAAGTGTAAGAATAGAGTTTAGAGTTTTGCTCCATTCAAGCAAATGTCTGTTTATATGAATTTCTGTTCTTGAAAATGATTGACCTCACCAAAAAAAATGTATCATTTTGTTTGCAGGTTAGAGCAAGAATCAGGATTTTTCTTCAATATGAAGTACTTTGAGGAGAAAGTACATGCGGGTGAATGGGACGAAGTTGAGAAATACCTGTCTGGATTTACTAAAGTTGATGACAACAGATACTCCATGAAAATCTTTTTTGAGATAAGAAAGCAGAAGTATCTTGAAGCTCTTGATAAGTATGTTCCTGTAGTTACTTTACCGTGCCTTTTCGATACATTTCTGCTGTAGGGTTTTGATTTGAACATTTTTTCTTCTGCGTGGTATGTTGTTATTTCAGGCAAGACAAGGCAAAGGCTGTTGAGATTCTTGTGAGTGATTTGAAAGTGTTCTCTACATTCAATGAGGACCTTTACAAAGAGATCACTCAGCTGTTGACACTTACCAATTTCAGGTAGCTATTTTCTCATGTTATGTGAAAGGAATATCCATGCATAGCCACGTTGAAAGAAGAAATCACTTTTGCATTGTTAAAGTACATATAATTAGACAATGAGAGGGAATAAACAAAAACAGCTTTTTCATTCTTAATTGCAAAATTAAACTCCAAATTCTCGTTGGTGTCAGTTCTGAGATTCTGGCAATCTTGTGGAACTGGTTACTGTTACAGTGTTTCTCTTACTGTCTTAGGTAAATCATGAGAAAAATGGAAGGCGGTTTAATAGTAGTTGATATCTGCCTATAATTTTCATTGCAGTAGAACAAAGAGATAGAATTCCTGTTTATTGGCGGACCTTAGTAAATTCTCTTTAGAACTATTAATTCAGTCCTAAATGTCGTAGATAGAGTAAAATTTTGAAAATTGGCCCCTTAGGTGGTAGCTAAAATGTCTCTTCATGTGGGCGAATATCTTTTTTTCTAAAGCCATCGTATGGCTGGTAACGTTTTCGACAAGGCTTGCATACCTCTCGAGAAGACCAATAATCCAATCCACTTATTGCTGTTTGATCATGTTACTTGACTGATGGACTGTCCTCTCTGCAAGCAATCTCTATAAGTTGACAATTCTTTTTGCAGTTTTGGAAGTTCATATGCTGAAACTTGAACCAGATTGGGAAATTAACTTTACGAGTTAATTCAATTGTAATGTAAAACTAATAACCAAAATGCATTTTAGTAGTAGCTCAACTGGGAAAGATTTCAGAATAAACTATTAAGCTTTTATATTGGGAGGACAAGGTGAGAAGATATAAATGCACAATGGTATGTCTTTGCGCCCTCTGCTCCCTTAATGAATACTAATAAATCAACTGTAGTTGCAATAATTCACCTCAACATATAGTACTGTGGAGGTAAGGTTGTACAGAATCAGATGAGATGATTATGGCTTTACCATGATATTTACTGGAATTCCTTTTTTGGTCGTGTTGCTTTTCTGTTGTCTGAGAACCAAACAGGAAGTAAATTTTAGACTTGATTTTTAAATTAAGAGGCAAAATGCAGAATTTGGTATTATCTTCATATTTAGCAGTAGATTTTCTGAGATCCAAGGCTTCTAGGATATTATGTACATGTATCTTTTTATGGAAACAACCTTTGAGTGTTTTTCCTAAGGCTATAAGTTGCCTATTTTGAGTTATTGAGTTGCTGGAACTTCTTTTGAGCCAATAGGGTTTTTGTGAATGAGGATTCTGTGCTGAATGCTTGTAGAATGACTATTTTAATTTGTGTAGTTTTTTTCTCCATGCTTGATATTCATTTTAGTCATCTAATGACCTTTTGAATTACCTGTCTGGTTACTTGTTTTCAGAGAGAACGAGCAGCTTTCGAAGTATGGTGACACCAAGACAGCACGTAGCATAATGTTGATAGAGCTGAAGAAATTGATCGAAGCAAATCCTCTTTTCCGTGAAAAACTTGTTTTCCCGACTCTGAGATCTTCGAGATTGCGTACATTAATCAATCAAAGGTGAAGAATCTCATATGTTATTTCTAATACTAATCTATCAAGAAGGATAATATCAGCTTTTATATTTGGTGCCCATTTCTTTTATTTTCTTACCTCATGGAAACAAGAAGATATTCTAGTGCTGACTGCTCAGTTAACATACTGGCGTTTGTGGACTTTGTATAAGCTCTATTGGCTTTACAGTTCCTTGCATAGGCAGAGGACTGAATCATGCTAATTTTGTCCATAATCGAGTCAATAAACATGCATGGCAGATGCAATTTGTCTTATGCTTTGCTTGTCTTTTTTCCCTGTAAAAAAGAAAATTGTGAATTACCTTGTTACTCTTTTGGCTTTCGAGTTCCTTGAATCCTTAAGTATAATGAGGGGACGTGGGTGCCAGTTTATAAAAGTGGTATATTTTCTTAACACCTTGACTTAGTTCTTAGACTGCAAGATAACCTAGATGTGTCTTCTCACATGTATACTTCTCGTGATTAATACCTTTCTTGCGTTTGTCTGAAGATTAACTGTAGTATGCTTCTGGAGATTGAACATGTTGCTGTTCATGTTGGCAGTTGTACTTGGAATCGTGTCTTTTGATTTGATCTTTCACTTTGGCATTCTATGCAGTCTCAACTGGCAGCACCAGCTTTGTAAGAACCCAAGGGCAAACCCTGATATTAAGACGTTGTTTACTGATCATACATGCACTCCTCCAAATGGGGCTGTTGCACCTGCACCCGTTAATCTTCCACCTGGAGCTATTGCAAAACCTGCCGCTTTTACAGCACTTGGTGCACATGGGGTATGATTATTTGTGATTACTCTAGTTATGATACTTTTGGTAATTTAACTTATTTACTTAATGACCACGTCTTTGCTTATATCACTCGGTCGAATCATGTATTTTAATTTGTTGCTTGTAGCCCTTTCCACCCGCAGCAGCAGCTGCTGCAAATGCTAATGCGTTAGCAGGTTGGATGGCGAATGCCGCTGCTTCTTCATCTGTCCAAGCAGCTGTTGTTACAGCATCATCCCTGCCTGTTCCACCCAATCAAGGTGAGTTTTAACTAGTTTTCTTCATACGACTAGGGGCCTGGCTGGACACCATCAGTTATGCTTCAAATATTTGTTAGAACTTAACTAGAACAACTCATCTTTTGAGAGGTCAAAGAAATCCATGTATCTAGCGTAATTCGATTACCAAATTTCTCAATATTTATTGTAGCATGAATGTCAATAGTATTCTACTCAATAGTTAGGCATCTCTTTCAACATGTAAATGGTAAAGAGGCACCAAATAACAAGGCTGGAAGAAATAATAGTAACTTGTTTTTACCTATTTTTTAAAAACATAGAAAAGTAGCTCTTGTTTACTTGAGGATCAAAATGGTTCATCAATAGTCTGATATCATTAAATAGGGCTCAAAACCGATGCGTTTGAGAACTATATTGCTCGCCTTCTGAAGAAAAATCTCTAGGTCCTGCAAAATATGACTTTAAATACTTTGGGTTAGTTGGTTTGGACATGAAGCAGACAATACTACTATGAGTATTTGGTCCAGATATGATATCCTCAACTTCTGTTGATAGTATGTTGCTCTCTTGAACAGTTTCAATTTTGAAGCGCCCCCTCACACCTCCAGCTACACTAGGTATGCTTGACTATCAGAACGCTGATCATGAGCAATTAATGAAACGTTTACGACCTGCACAGTCTGTGGAGGAGGTATTGCTGAAGATGAATCTTTCTTAAATGATATATTCTTTTTTTCTTTCCTCCCATCGAATTCACCCTCAAATTTATTTCTGTCATATCAGATCATATCAAATTCATGAAATGCGTTTATTTTCTTTCAGGTTACGTATCCTACGGTTCGTCAGCAAGTCTCTTGGTCCCTCGAGGACTTACCAAGGACAGTAGCTTTTACTTTACCTCAAGGATCCTCGGTCACTAGCATGGACTTTCATCCTTCTCATCATACATATCTGCTCGGTATATTAATGTTTTAGATCTTCTGTCCATGTAACCTATTTTTGTTGTTTCCTAGTGCTGTTGTGCCTATGCCGCACGGACCAGCACTGATAGAAGACTCAATAGTGTTAAGATATCTTCTTCCTCTAACTTATGGAGTGTGCTGAACAGTTGGATCCAGCAATGGTGAAATAACGCTTTGGGAAGTAGCAACCCGAGAGAAGTTGGTTTCGAAAGCATTTAAAATATGGGATATGCAAGCGTGCACTCTGACATTTCAGGTTAATCGATACAAGATTCCTTGAAAGTTGATTCTCTGAAAGTGAAGAAAACATTCAAGTTTTGAGTTTTAGTTTTTTCTTCAATATGGTTGCTGTATATATGCATATAGTTGTAAATTCAAATAAAATCTTCAGTAGTTCTGTAATTTGAGAGACTAGTTTCTTTACAAATATGTAGTGCTGTGAGTGAATCTCTGGTTTGATGTCTTTAAGATTTCGAATGGTAGGTACACTATTTTCCTTTCCTGACAACTGAAAGTTTTCACAGGCTTCTGCTTCCAAGGATGCTCCATTTTCTGTAAGCCGTGTTGCATGGAGTCCAGATGGGACCTTTGTTGGTGTGTGCTCTTCCTTACTTTTGTTATTATATATGTTCTTGTGGATGTTCATAACTGTACTTTGTATTGCAGGAGTTGCATTCTCTAAGCATTTAGTCCATCTGTATGGCACTATTGGAACAAATGACTTGCGCCAGCATTTGGAGGTAGATTCGTCTGTTGTTCTTTTCTTTTTCTTTTAACAAGTTGAACCATATGTGTGGCGAACTTAAAAGCTAAAATTCATGACTCAATCTTACCTGCACCATTGTGATTTAAGATGGATGCCCATGCTGGGAGTGTCAACGACTTAGCATTCGCTTATCCAAACAAACAGTTATGTGTAGTAACATGCGGAGATGATAAGTTGATTAAGGTAACATCTGAAGCTTCATTATTTCAGTTGGAACTGCAAACTCGTTTAGAAAAAAGCTGAATGAAATATTTGAAACAGGTGTGGGATATAACAGGAAGAAAGCTGTTTAATTTTGAAGGACATGAAGCTCCTGTATACTCCATATGCCCTCATCAGAAGGAGAACATTCAGGTATTTACAAATATGGAAGAACTTGCATAGGTTGCTTGGCATTGCTTCAGGATTGAATAACACTTTACTTATCCCCTCTGGTATTTGGGAAGTTATACACAATGTATGTGCAAAGCTTACTGTTTAGGGAACATTCATTAACTATTACGAAATATGGTAAAAATTGACTATTTACTGTTGCTAGTGCTAGGGAACATTCATTGGCATTCTTTTATTTTTTGCTGTTTCATTACAATTGGTTGTCACGAGGAAGTGCTTTTGTTTAATTACTCAGTTATCACCATCATGCAACCTTTTACATTCTATCTAGATTCATTGTGCTAGGAAATAGCATAAACCATATGGTTATTGGTGGAAACTGGAAAAACTTAAATAGGGTTTTGGTTGATCATTTTGTAAAATTTCCAAGCAAGTCCAGGGAATTGTCATCTTTCGGAAAGCCCAGACCACTTGTCTGAATCTGCATGAATCCGTTGAACATTGGCCTCACAGATCACAGAACTAGTCAAAATGTAAATTATCTTAGTGCCGATGTTCCAACGTACCATCTGAGAAGCTATTGCCTATCTTAGGCCACGTCTATATGAGGTGTGGGTGCACTTGGAGATTCAGTGACATTATTTGTATTGTTGTTGATGGTTCAGAAAATGTAGATAACATAATAGTTTTTTTTTTTTTTTTAAATCAAGAACATATTAGCTTTAATTTTATGTTTAGGAAGTAGTGCTTTGTACTCAATGCAATTCCATTTAAAAGGAAAGAACGTTAAGGTTGTAATGGTGTTTGCCTTTGACGCATCCTCGAATAACATCTTGATTTGGATTCTATATGCAGTTCATTTTTTCTACTGCTATAGATGGGAAAATAAAAGCTTGGCTGTATGACAATATGGGATCCCGAGTTGACTATGATGCTCCTGGTCATTGGTGTACCACCATGCTTTATAGTGCTGACGGAACTAGGTAGGGTTGCATGAGAAACCATTATTTACTGTATGTTGGTCTGTACGAGTATTGCTGCCTCCACGGACTTTGATTAACTCTTTGATGTTGACTTTTCATGCTTATAGATTGTTCTCTTGTGGAACTGGTAAGGAAGGTGATTCTTTCCTTGTGGAATGGAATGAAAGTGAAGGAGCCATAAAGAGGACTTATTCTGGGTTTAGAAAGAAATCAGCTGGTGTTGTGCAGTTTGACACTACTCAAAATCACTTCTTGGCTGTGGGTGAAGATAGCCAGATAAAATTTTGGGACATGGACAGCACTAACATTCTTACAACTACAGACGCCGATGGTGGTCTCCCGGTTAGTGCGTATGCCAGTTCTATTGTGTTATTTGAGCAACTATCCCCTAGATACACCAAAAAAAAAAAAAAAAAAAAAGGGACAAAGAAAAGGAAAATGAAAACTACTTAACAAAAATGGAACCTTCCCTTGAATATTTGGAATATTTTGAAGATGGCTTGAAGTGTGCTGGTTGTTGCAGAGTCTTCCACGCTTGAGATTCAACAAGGAGGGGAATCTTCTTGCTGTTACTACTGCTGACAATGGGATCAAGATACTGGGAAACGCTGCCGGTCTGAGATCCTTAAGGACAGCTGAAGCCCCACCTTTTGAAGCACTAAGATCACCCATTGAGGCAGCTGCTATTAAGGTATTAATGGTTGCTTGCTTCTCCCACTTATTCTAGTTATATTATGTTAAAAGTATAAAGATCTCGTTGTGCTTTTGTTAGCAGGGTTCTGGCTCTTCTGTTCCAAATGTAACTCCTATCAATTGTAAAGTTGAAAGAAGCTCTCCTATCAGGCCGTCTCCCATCCTTGTATGTAATAATATTTCTTTTCTTTTCTTTCTCAGTTAAATCTTTCCAGTCTGCATGAAAGATGGTAGTCCTACAATCTGTTAACGAAGAGCATATTTTAGCTTCAAGTGTATTGCAGCTTAGTGAATTTATCCTCTTATAAAATTTTACTACTTTGCAGAATGGAGCTGATACTGTTCCCCGAAGCATGGAGAAACCAAGAATATTGGAGGATATTTCAGATAAGGCCAAACCCTGGCAGTTGACTGAAATTTTAGATCAAGCTCAATGCAGGATGGTTACCATGCCTGAGAGCTCAGATTCAAGTAACAAAGTGTGTTATCTAATTTGTGTGTACTTCTTCTGTATTGTAATTCTCATGTAACTGGATCGTTTAACTTCCACTTCTATTTAGGTTGCAAGGCTTCTTTATACAAATTCCGGTGTTGGTATTCTGGCACTTGGTTCGAATGGTATTCAAAAGCTGTGGAAGTGGGCTCGCAATGAACAAAATCCAAGTGGCAAGGTAATAAATGTTAAGTGACAGCTGTCTTAGCTACATCTATATTTTCAAAATGTTAGACAAACAAACTGACTGAAACGTCTTGTGTCTTAAAGGCCACTGCTAATGTTGTTCCGCAATATTGGCAACCGAACAGTGGTCTTCTTATGACTAATGATGTCTCAGGTGTCAATTTGGAAGAGGCTGTTCCTTGCATAGCCCTCTCAAAGAACGACTCTTACGTTATGTCAGCTGCTGGTGGAAAAGTTTCACTATTCAATATGATGACATTCAAGGTAAGTCTATAGAAGAGTCCTGTTCTTTTAACATGCTATTTGAGTGGTTTGCTATGTGAATCTGATAATAACTGAGATGTATAGGTAATGACAACATTCATGCCACCTCCGCCGGCTTCGACTTTCTTGGCGTTCCATCCTCAAGATAACAACATTATCGCCATTGGCATGGAGGATTCAACAATCCACATTTACAACGTTAGGGTTGATGAGGTAATTTATACAACTGCTTCAATATTCAGTGACATCTGTGAGTTGGTTAAATGGCCCATTTTTATGTTTACTGCATTTGATCCATAGGTAAAATCTAAGTTGAAGGGCCATCAGAGGCGCATAACTGGTCTTGCTTTCTCCACCAACCTCAACATTTTGGTTTCATCAGGTGCTGATGCTCAGGTAAGTCACTGTTCTTTTTCTTTTATATATTCCTTCCAATACCTTTATGCTTTCTATTGAGCCGAGGGTCTTTCGGAAACAGCCATCCTACCTAAGGTCTGCGTACACTCTACCCTCCCCAGACCCCACGTTGTGGGATTTCACTGGGTGGTTGTTGGTGTATTCCTTCCAATACCTTGTGTTATTTCCTTTGAACCGTGAAAGGATAGAGGAAGAGATATAGAACCTACAGTTTGTTTAATTAGGTTTCTGCCAAAGGAGGGATGCTACACGAAGACTTCCCACTTAGCCTTCTCTTAGTGCCAGCCTATTTTGTGTTTTTTTTTTGGAGGAGGGGGGGGGGGGGGGGGGGGGTTTCTGTTGCTTGTTTTTCCAATGTCTGTGTGAACTGTACAGAGGCCCTGTGTCTTATTTTGTATGAGGACAAATACACCATTTTTAGCAATCTTGATTGGAATGTGATTGTGAAGATGATTCAAACATTACTTTCCCCTTTGAAGCTTGATAATGAACAGATCTATGGCCTGAAGCCTGGAATTGAATGCACCTGCCAATCATATGTTATTGTATTTTGTTTTCATTTATTGCAGCATGTGCATATCTAGTAGTGCTTTGACATGCTATAGATACCTATTCTTATGCACTAACATGGGAATTCAACCATTGCAGCTCTGTTTATGGAGCATTGATTCATGGGACAAGAGAAAAACAGTTCCTATTCAGCTGCCTGCTGGTAAAACACCTAGTGGTGACACTCGAGTACAATTTCACGCGGACCAAGTCCGCTTGCTAGTATGCCATGAAACACAGTTAGCAATTTATGATGCATCAAAGATGGAAAGAATTCGCCAGGTAAGACAAATCCCTAAATGTTTCAAATTATAGACACGTGAAAGTTTGTTTTCTTATTAATTCTGTTTCTCGCAGTGGGTTCCTCAAGATGCACTTTCTGCACCAATAACCTACGCGGCTTACTCCTGCAACAGTCAACTAGTTTTTGCTTCCTTTTCTGACGGCAACGTTGGTGTATTTGATGCCGATACCCTAAGACTCAGATGTCGTATTGCTCCCTCAGCTTACTTGTCCCAGGCAGCATTGACTGGGTAAGAACAGATATAGCATGAGTCTTTTGAATCTGTCTTATATTATCCACTTCTGCAAATCCAATTGTTTTGGTCATTCAGCTAACATGTTAAAGTGTCATGCACTTTGTAAGGTGTTGATTCATGTACTAATTTTACTAGTTCCAATCTCATTATCTTGTGATGATCTTGATGCTAAAAGAGTCATGGCTAATGCACGTGTTTTATGTCTCAGAAGTCAAGCTGTGTATCCGCTAGTAGTTGCAGCACATCCACAGGAATCCAGCCAATTTGCAATTGGGTTGACAGATGGAACTGTCAAAGTGATTGAACCCCTGGAATCCGAAGGGAAGTGGGGCGTAAGTCCACCTGTTGATAACGGGGTATTGAATGGCAGGGCGGCCTCCTCTTCGACCGCTAACAACCATGTAGCTGATCAAGTTCAAAGATGAAACATGCTGTAGTTCGTCAGTGACATTCTTTTTGTGTATCTTATCCGTATAGGTTTTAGTCCTTCACATCTCTTGTATCCCTTTTCAAAGTTGTGATGGCACACCTCTTACTCTTAGAGAGATACTTTTAAAGTTTATTATGTGTTTTTTTATTTATATTTTTTTCTCGATAGTTAAAATATTAGGGGATATTCTTCTTTCAGCCAGTGACTTTTGGTTGAAGGTCTTGAATGTCACAGGAAATACCTCAGTTTAAAGGAGTTAATGGAAGTTCTCCATTCTCGCTCTCTCAGTAGTTCTCGTCGTTTATGTTTTTTTTTTTAGTGCTAGTTATAATCCTTCTCCAATATATGCCTAGCAGGCTAGCATTGTAGATATCGATTGATATTATTAGGGTTTGTAATAAGCTTTCTTTTATTTGGTCATTTTTATGGTAACTTTGAAGTTTTAGCACTTCCTGTATCTATTCTCATCATTTTTATGGTAGGTCATAATGGTAATTCTCGTCTCTCCTGAATGCATTTTGTATTGAGTTGACTCAATATATGAGTATTTCCTAAAGTTGCAAAATCCCAGTTAATTACTAATGTAACACAATTAATGGAGGTATCCAACTTTAATATAAATAGTTGTGTTGGAACAGAATTACCTGGTTGTTTTAGTAAATGGAATGTTGCTCATTGTAATCTTTTGCTGGTTAACTTTTGTCCCGAGTCTCGTTTGATAAGTTCAACGTGAAGCTTGAGAGAAGTTGTTACGTATCTCGTCAACTGAAAAAATGCTAGTAAGAGAAGGGGAAAACATACTGCTATTTACATATTATTTCTCTCCGAAGAGGAAGAAAAAGCCCTACTCTTTCTCTTGTTCGTTTGTTTAATCTTTATCCTTTTAGGGTCATTTTTTGCCCTTTGAAGATGTACAAGCAGGTTGAGCAGTTCTTAGAGACATTTCAAATGAATGATGTGTCAAATATCTAGGGCCAAACGAAACTTCGGGGATGAAGCTTTGATAGTTATCACCTTTTTTCCAAACTACTCCATTCGATTTGAGCTCAAAATTTAATCAAAGAGACCATATAACTTTGTTTTAATAAGTTTCAATTACGTGAAGTGAGAGGGCATCCAACAATTCCAGAAGAATGCTCGGTGATCTCTATTGAAACTTCCAAGTGCCAATGCACCAGTTACATTAGCAGAACGTACACTTCCCACTCCTACAGTAAAGTATTCTCAAGCTTCGCTTAAAAATCAATAAGCTTGTATTTAGTACATGAGTGGATACCCTTTCTTAGAGTTTGATAGGTCGTTTGGTAGTCTAAATATCTTTCCTATCTACTAGTCTATAATTACTTTTTTCTTTCTTTAGTTAATGTGACCAACTGACCATTATGATGAGAGGTTTGGCAAGGACCTTAACCTATATATTAATAACAAATAGGCAAAATTACGCGGGATAAAAATTTGTCTACTTCTGATATGCAAAAGAAAAGGCAGCTGAGGGGAATTCTACTTCTACTTGAGGGGTTTGCCTTATAGAAAAGATATGGGTGAGTGTCAGTAGTTGTTCCTTTAGAGTGTTCCACATATTAAAAAAAGAATTTATATATTAAACAAATTCTTCTTTGCTTTGATCCTAAATAAAACCAGCTGATCTATTTTCATTCTTCAGGGCGGCTCTCACCTTGTCTGGTAAGGTGACAGTCTCCCAGTGCCGGCTCAATGGGGAGGCAACTAAGGCAATTGCCTTAGGCCCCCAAAATTTATTGTTTTATATATTTTTTATATATCATAAAAACATTATTAATAAAAAGATATATATTTGTTTAATGTGATAGAGGATTTTCAGATAAATAACCCAAATTTCATAACAAACACGTATATATAAAAATGACTAATTTGATGACCGTATTGATAAAAGATTTTTTTTTTTTAAATAAAATAAATTGTAGTATCTTTTTAGTACTGATTATTTTAATTTGAAGTCACTATCCACTTCAAATTAAATGGACAACTATTACAAATGTATTAAATAATGTTGACATATACTTAATGATAAATGAATTGATATTATTAGAGTAAGCGGATTATATAAAGAAATAGTGTTTTTCTTTAAAAGAAAATAGTAAACAAGCATTTGTAAATAAAGTTACGGAGGGAGTTAGCAGATAATCCATCAAAAAATAAAGATATGTACAAAATTGTTAACGAAAAATATTATTTTATTAATAAATTTAAGGCCTCTTATTTTAATTTGGCTTTAAATCACTAATTTCGTTGAGCCGCTCCCGGAGATAGTTGATGTTCTTTTTTTGTAGACTCCAATTTTGCTAAAATGTTAGATGCTCAGTTGGCTTTTCTAATGGAAAAAAATTGTCCTCCTTTTTCATTTCAATAATTTGATCCACTATGGTGCAGTTTTCCAAGGGGAAAGAGAGGTCGTTGATTGTTTTGACTAAATTTGTTAGTCAACATGGACTCTTGGTAACCATTAGTAATGCACCATTTAACTCCAAAATAGATGGCTATGGCCAGAGATGAATCCAGGATTTCAAGAGGATGGGTTCACCATTAGCTACGGAATTTTTTGATCATTTCTTTTATCTTGTCGTTGCAGCTTAGCGCCTAGGGGATTTTTTGATTTCTTTTGGGTTTTGGGACTTGGATAATTAGAAATAAAGGGAAAAAAAGTCATTAGATGTAATATAAAAAATAAAATAAAATTGGGTGATTACAAATATAGAAGAAAAAGGATTTAGAATAATATAAAAAGAAAAGTTAAAAGACTGCTTTTAAAAAAAAAGAAAAAAGAAAAAAGAAAAAACATAAACGCAAGAGCTCAAGTTTGATCCTGTGACCTTGAGGAAATAAACACAATCCCTAGCCAATGCTCCACTCGGTCTGGTTTGAACATGGGTTCCTTCAATTAGTATTAGAGACATATTCAGAATTATACACATAATATATCGAGTTTAGTCGAGTGACCATGAGTTCACGTGACCAAAATTCTATAGCTAAATTCGCCCCTGGCTATGGCTTCAGCCATATTATTTGAACAAATATAATTTTTTTTTTTGTGAAATTGCTCAGACTGATAGGTCACCAATTTGAAATGGTCTGAACAACATTCTTCTTAAATAACAAGATCAAATTTGTATGAGTGACAAACTTCGGTAACTCAACTCCAGCACAAAAGATGTGCACCATATGGTGTAAGTGAGAGTTCTTGTTATACCAAACACGCCTTAGATATACCCCTTCTAACTTTCCAAATTACATCGAACTTCCCATTTTTGGAATAATTACAGAATCTTCATAAATAGGATCAACCCTTATTCCATAGGTTTTATGAGATTCCCAACCCAATCCCTTACTTGACCCAAAAACTTACCGTCGAGTTGTAAACGAAGTAGATCAAGAGAAGGGACAATGCCCAAATGACATATTTGACCAAATGTCAAACAGGCGAAAGACTCAATATGAGACAAGTCAATGATTAACATGACTTCATTGACTGATCACTGAACAAGAAAGACACTTTATGCAATTATGTTTGAGAAGTTCATGACGTTCTTTTCCCCAAAGAAGTCCAACTCCAATTGACAAACAAGTCAATTACTAAAAAGGATCCTCCTCGTTGTCCGCCCTTCCTTGAATTTCGGTCATGCAATATACTTATTGAATACAAAGAAAAAAAGTTATTTCGACTCCGTTGTAATTCTCAACCATTTCGTCATATCAGGGTGGTTGAACCGTCTACGATGGGTTCAGCTAATAAACGAGGAAGAAGCTTGGATAAAAAGAATATGCTCTTGCCATGCTTTTTGTAGAAAGCTCAACCAACGAGAAAAAATGTTTGGTCGAATAACCTTCTTTGTTGCATTTTCTTATTTTTTCCCTCCTTTGCTAATAAGTCTGCGACTTTATTCGATAGCTATGCTTTATCTCTGAATTTTCTAGCATTTCCATAAGTGATCCACATTCAGAAATGAAAGCACTGTAACTAATGTGCCCATGCATTAACATTGAGATTACCTCTTGAGAGCCAAAGCTGATTTCCAAAGGTACTGGCTTGTTTCCCAAAGCTAGTTTAAGGCCCTCCAAGATGGCTAGCAATTCAATTAAGTTATTAGTAGAGTTAGGGATGTCTTGCATAAATCCAATAACCCACTCCCCCACTGTTGTTTCTAATCACACCCCTAATTCCTTCTATCCCAAGGTTGCCGATACAAAAACCGTAAGTGTTAAGCTTAAATTTATTTATAGGGGAGGATGCCACTTAATGTCAATGAGGGTTCTATTAGAGGGGTTGCTGAGCTGATTACATAGTTGATCAAATTCTACAACCCTGCTATAAGTCTCACTGAAGGAGGGAAATTGATGCTTATTTGAAGAGATTAGAGTTCCTGTTGGTTCAAATGATCCAAAGACAGAAGAATTTATTCTTTGCATTACATAAAAATAAGAGGTTTAAAGCCAACACGCAATTGTACCTTTATTTTAATAGTATTTTATTTGAAGTTCAAATAATTATTTCACCTGAAACCCAAAACTCATAGTCGAATGGTATCGGCATATAGCTCTTGAAATAATGAAATTAGTTTTTCTTAAAAGAAATTTTAAGAAAATCATTTCACAATATTGGTACAACATAATTATTTCATGGGTGCATCCAAAAGTGTGATATAGTGGTCAATGAAGTAGGTTGAGCACCACAAACTTTCAGGTTCAAATTCAGCAGAGACAAAATATCAGGTGATTTTTTCCCATCTGTTCTATCCTTGGTGGATAGAGATACTCGGTACTTATTGGTGGAAGGTAATATGTATCTCATGTAATTGGTCGAGGTGCCAGTAAGTTGACCCGAAGACCACAATTATAAAAAAAAAATAAAAAAAAATCATGGCTAAACGTGTACTTCCAAGGACTTTTAATAGGATTTTTTTTTTGTTTTAACGTAATTTGAGCCACATATTCATATCATCATGGCTAAACACTATCGACATATGGCTTTAATTTTTGAATAATGAAATAGCGATTTTTTTGTAAACAAAAAAAAATAAAAAATGAAATAGTTATTTCATGGCTAAACGAGTACTTTGTAGATCTGAAGGACCATTAATAGGAAACTTTTTTATATAATCCTATTATACATTAGGAATCATATTTGTATCATGATTATATATAAAACGTATACCTCAAATATACTGGACCAATCTTGACGACCGCCTCAAAGGTCCAATAAGCCCAACTATAAATATTCCGCTCCCCTTCCTTTTCAATTTCAATTATATATATTTGGGTCAAAAATACGGCAAACCCTCAGTTCCAATTAGGGTTTCAGATATGGCAAATCGAACCGACCCATTAGCAAAGAGCATTAGGGGAACAAACCCACAAAACTTAGTAGAAAAAATCCTTCGTTCCAAAATATACCAAAACACATACTGGAAAGAACAATGCTTCGGATTAACAGCAGAAACATTAGTGGATAAAGCAATGGAACTTGACCACTTAGGTGGAACATTCGGTGGTAATAGAAAACCTGCACCTTTTATTTGTCTTGTAATGAAGATGCTTCAAATCCAACCTGAAAAAGATATTGTTGTTGAGTTTATCAAGAATGAAGATTATAAGTATGTTCGTGTTCTTGGTGCTTTTTATTTGAGACTTACTGGTACTGATGTTGATATTTATCGATATCTTGAGCCCTTGTATAATGATTATCGCAAGCTTAGGCGTAAATTAGCTGATGGCCGTAAGTTTCTTGGTCCTTTTTTCGGATTAATTGAATGGAATTGTGATTTGAGCCTGATTTTTCTTGTTTTATTTTTCTAGAGTATGCATTGACACATGTGGATGAGTATATTGATGAACTATTGACGACAGATTACTCTTGTGATATTGCTTTGCCCCGCATCAAGAAAAGGTATTTGTCTTTTTGAATTTGCAATTTTTATCCTTTTCCTGGTAGATTTAGAGCTACTTTGAGGATACTCTGGACGAAATACATGTTCACTTAAATGGACGATCATATATTTATGCACAACATGATTAATTAATTGAATATCCAATTGGAGTTGTATGTGTTGAGTGAGAATAAAGACTATAATTTGATCATGAGATTACTTAATTTGTTGTTGGTTTGCTACTTAAGCTTGTGTTGTGATGGATTATCTTGCTCCAAACAAGGCTTGTTATTCTAGGGGGAAGTTGGGGCTGTGGGCTGTTATTTTTTTGGTTGTTCATATTTCGTAATGGATGATGTGCTGGATGGAGGTCTAAGCCAATCTTGTATGGGTTAGTTGAAGGAACAATTTGCTTAAGATGATAACACAGAGGACAATCATAATTAGCCTGAAACACATGGTCTATATCACACTAATATCAATTGAAGAAAGAAAAAGACTTCGTTAATCGTCCAATTCCTTGATTGTTTATCTTGTCTGGTCTTTTTCCTGTTTTTGAGTGTTAGTGCTGTTAGATGTCTGTCTTGGCTGCTATTGCCTCCAAATATATTTTACAGTGCATGCACCTCTAATTCCCTACTTCTCCTCTACGCTTTATGTGTGTTCATATAGTCTCCCATGTATCATGTGTTGCCACCAGATGGATATTGGAACAGAATAAAACGTTGGAACCTCGGAGAAGTGCGTTGGAAGATGACTTTGAAGAGGAAGAGGAAAAGGATGAGGATGAACCACTTGCCACTGGATTAGATGATGAGCATGAAAAGGTCAATTTTTTGACGTGCTTAGTTTACATGGACATCATTGTTTTAAGTCTTATTCTGGTTATTGATTTCATTCTCAAAAAAAAAAAAGTCTTATTCTGGTTATTGATTTGTAATAATGCAGGATTACTATCGTGGGGCAAGTCCAACTAGGGAGAGAGATCGGGATAGAAGACGAGATAGTCACAGACATAGGTAGAGCTGATTCGCCCCCCCCCCCCCCCCCCCCCCTTTTATTTTTTTAAATTAATGCCTCAACTCACTCGTGTGAAGTGGAAATGACATGGACATGGGTCCTACAAATGCGAAGACTCCTATTGGATATATAGTGTGCCCATCTCCAGTTGTTACCAGTACGCAGTGTTCATTCCAGAGCGCCTGCATCAGTATATATGATTTTAATGACCCTCTGAAAATATGGCTTTTGCACTGCCCTAGTGCTATCAACACCAATGTTACCAGTCTCAAAAAAAAAAAAAAAAAAAAAGAAAGAAAAAAAAAAGAAAGAGATTTTAATGACTTTGAAATCCTTCATTAAACTGTAGCCTGTCAAGCTCCTGTTTTGGGGGGACTTGGCTAGGGGCTATCCCTCAGGTTGAAAGTGATCCTGACTTAGACTTTAAGTGAAATTTTGGTCATACTTCATTGATTGTTGCTTGAGTGGAAGCTGACTGTTGAAGCACCCAGAGATACTCTGGAACTGTTACAAAGCGCACAGTTCACATCTTCAAGTCTTCAACCAATATGGCATTTTAAGCCCTTTGGTGATTAGCATTTAGCACAGCTTCCTATATAAAAAAAATTGTGATCTTGCCAGGTTTCTCTGCACTGACAGTGTGCAGTAGAGAAGTATGATAGATCATACATTTCCACTGTCCAATTGTTTCAGTTGGCGGTAATGTGATTGGTTTGGCTATTTACTGTGTTATTAACCGAGTAGGGGCCTCTTGTAATGAATTACACTCTGTGATTTGACGTTTTCAGTAGTGTAGTGTTATTGATGTCACCTCTTAGTGACCAAATTTATGATTAGAACATTCTTTTTTTGATTTACAACATGATCCGCTTGATGCCTTTTGCTTTGTTGGTTGTGGCGGTTTGTCCTTTTTTTTTTTTTTTTTTTTTTTTCTGATTTGAGCTTCTATGCCTTTTTTTGCACAGGGATCGTGACTATGACAGAGATCGAGATTATGATAGAGACTATGACAGAGAGCGTGATTATGACAGGGAACGTGGCAGCAGGCGTGACAGGGATAGAGACAGGGACCGGGACCGTCTTCGCCTCAGGGACGATAAGGACTATGGACGCGAGAGGGATCGAGAAAGGGGCAGGGAACGTGATAGACGTGACCGTGACCGTGAGCATGGTCGACGTAGGAGTTACTCTAGGAGCAGAAGTAGAAGCAGAGACCGTAAAGATCGTGAGGATGACCGTCGTAAAAGGCGCAGCAGTGCTAGTCCTGCTCGGGATGAACCTAAGAAGAAGAAGGACAAGAAGGAGAAGAAAGAAAAGAAAGCTGATGGAACAGATCATCCAGATCCAGAGATCGCAGAAGCCAACAGGCTTAGGGCATCGCTCGGATTAAAGCCTTTGAACTGTTGAAGCTATGAGCATGTACATCTGCTTTTGTAGTTTTCGATATGTTTGGTGATGTGTGATCTTTTGGCCTTGTAGAACCTTTACTATTTTTCTTTTTGCTCATTTCCAGTGTACTAATCTACTACTGTAAGCTGCCAGCTTTGTCCCGTATTACTTCACTGTTCGCAAATTCCTCGTGCCTTGTGTTTCTCTAGTATTGATTAGCCGTTGCTAAAAGTCCCAACAAATTAATTTCATTTGACCGCTTGGGAAGCAGTATCTGTGTCGTTTAGGTCTAATTATAGTTCTTTGTGTCCCGCTTTGTATGTCGTTGTAATATGTATTGAATTGGTTGTAATATGTATTGAATTGAATGTGTATGACTCGCACACATGCCTTACGATGAGAACGAGAAACTGAGCTTCAGTTTGTGGAATTGTCTGCTTTGGTACTCTCTTTGCTCGCTATTCTGCCTTCTTTTCTTGTTCAATCTCTCATTTTTCTTTTCGCAGTTGAGCTTTCAATCTGTTATTGTTGTTTCTGTCAATTTATTAGCTATCTTTTTTGCTTTTTGTTGTACATATGAAGCCCTAGAGCAATTTGGCGATGAGAACTGGAGTGTCTGCATCCTTCTTTCTTGGCTCTGTGTTCTTCCTTTCCTGCTTTAATTTCTGAGCTTCTTCCTTCCTCAGTTGTGTGCTGAATTTGTATGAACTGTTTTTTATCAATTTATTTGGCGGTTATTTGGGTTTCTTATGTTTTCCTTGTGCTCCATTGCTATTTGTTCAATTATTACTTATGCTATTTGTACAATTCGTAGTTTGTGGTGGATTTTTATTCTTTTTAATTCAGTTCTATGTGTTTCTGAGAGCTACCTTAACTGTCTTCCATTTTTCCCATCGCTGTTCCTTGATTTTTAAAATGATTGCTTATTGATGTCGCAGAGATTTTGATCAATGTTAAGATTTTGTAATTTAATTCTAAACATTTGACAGGACTCGAAAAAGATTGACATCAAGCTCGGCACAATACTACAAGCTGCTCCATATTTCGAACATGCCTAGCTTGCTTCTTTTCTTGGTTTCTGTTATTTCTTGTTCTCCTTAATATATATATATATTTTTTAAAGAGCTGTGGGTTACCTTTGGTGTTTGATAATTGTATAGAGTTGTAGCTCATTAATACGAGCCTCATTGCCTACCTTGTTTTAGGCACATGTTGAAAGTATTTTGTTGCGAACGCATCTAAATATTTTCATTATCCTTTTCACTTTCCTTATACTGCTTAAAAAAAAAAAAAAAAAAAAAAAAAAAAAGAGAAGAAGGGAATCAATGAAATTTTTCCTATTGGTTCTGCATATTCATACATGAAATAAATTTCGTAGTCGTCATGGTGGGCCTGTGCGCAGCACGGGCGTTCCTTCATCTAGTTAAAGAAATAGGTAGACAGCAATTGTGTCCTTTACAGATGCCAATTACAATAACGTCTAAACTTCACAAATGTGCAGTACAGCTGACATACGGGGAGGAGAAAAGAGTTTACAAATAACCTAAAATTGTGCAGAAATGAGCTCCGCACGATCAACTTCAAAATGGTAATAACTCTTGATATGAAAGTTCTGGTAACAGAATGCCATTCCGATCGTAGTGAAGGCTGCCGGATGCACTCAGTGGTCGACATTTTCCTCCCATGAGTATTCTTTTCTTGCATAATTCCAGTTCAACTATTTCTTGTTCTTCCTCATCCTCATGTTTGCATTCTCTCTCCCTTTTCACCTCTTTCTTGTGTATGGATTTCAGTCTTCTAATGATGCAGTAACCAGCAGGCTGCCTCTTGGTTGATTCCCAGTTAATGGTTTTCGACATTGCCTCCGTCTCTGCACTATTTACAGCACCATAGTCTGCACTTTCAAAGTCTGTTCCAGGATCTGATTTGTTGGTCTTCCAGTTTGTGAAGCAAAATCCGATCTTCTTTCTGAACCTGAACTTGAAGAGCCCTGAAAGATTTCGGGGTAAAATCCATGGTTGCTTTCCACTGCCAGTTGATATTTCTGAATTCTCTTCATCATTCACTTTTAATTGCTTCCCCTTTGTATCTATGATGCTCAATATCCTTTTGAATGAACATGACTTACTCAGTGTTAGGCGCTCCACTGAATCTTCCAACAAAGTCTTAAACATGTTGCCTTTCTTCCCGGAGATGATCAGTTGATCTCGTTCTTCCATGCATTCGTCCAAAGCGTCAGGTTCATCATGTCTGTCATTTTTAGAGCTTGAAGTGTCACTTTGAAATGGTTTCTTGTTGCGAGAAGCATTACAGAAAATTGAACCAATTTCCTTTGGCAGAAATCCTGCAGGTTTAGCCCATTTGATTTTCTTCTTTCTCCCCTTGGCACCCTTTTCAGTTTTTTGCATACGGTTCTTGACAACAAGACACTTGGGTAATCTCACTCTCACCTTTTGTTGGAGGGATATGGCCAAACCATTGATTTGTGAATACTTTAGGACAGAGCTGGGATTTTTCCATTTTCTCATACTATGTAAACTTCCTTTCTCCATTTTCATTTTCTTTGAAGAATTTGGCTTTGCTCTTGGCAAACAGAATATCCCAAAATTTACAAGAGTTGGGGTTTTTCCATACTTTTCTTTTCTTTTCATTGTTAGCACACCTATCTCTTTGTTTTCAGTAGACGTGGGTAATGGGATTATGGGAGTGTTCTATTCATACGCTAATGGGATCACACATTTTTGTTACTTTTTCCCCAAGGATGCCCTCAATTATCCTTTCGAGAAGGTTATAATGGTTAAATTATAGCATATAAAGGGAATTAAGTTATAAAGTTGGTTACATATTTTCTCATCAACTCATCTAAACGTGATTGATTAGTTCACGGCATAGAAATTTAACCTCTACTACTGTTTTCTTTCCAAACAGAGGACTCGCTGTTTCAATCTTCAATGGGTAGTTAAGCAAATAGCATTTGATTTCATCATTATCCAATAAGAGTCAACAACTCCACTTTGTTTTATCCTAGTTTGTTTTATTCTAGCAACTATCGCTCATGAAAAAAAAAAAAAATGTAACCGAGGAGTATCTATAGCAACTAAAATTTTGTAACCATGGCTTAAGAATGATGATAATATCATAGGGAAATAAGTCGAGAAAATTTTGCATCAATGATGTTATGTATTTACTGCATATATATATATATATATTTATTTTTTTTTGAAAAAATGGCAATGTGATGTTCTTGGATCCACTACCATAATTAGTTTATGTTGTTTGACTTAGGCATGGAGCTGAGCCAACATCAAGTTCAATGAATATTGTTACAATACCAAGGTTAGTAGAGTTTAACATCGAGTTCAATTATTAGTAGAGTTCAAGTTCAACCAAGCTCTTCTCGCATAGAACCGAGATAAATTAGAGTTTTAGTTTATTATTCCTTAAGATTTGAATTTAAGACTTGTTAATGCAGCCTCCATTATCCATAACAAGTTAAGTATTGGTCATTATTGAATTAAAAAAAAAAGGCTTTTAATTAAAAAAAAAATCACACATTTAGCAAAGAGTAGGATTCAAATTCATGCACTACTAAAATTGTCATCTCAACCATTGGACTATACGTTTGAGACCCAAAAGGGGGAAAAGATCTTTATTACACCATGATAATTGAAGGACCATTTTCAAAAGAAAAAAAAACTTATAAAATTAGGGCAAAGACAAACGGAAGCAAATTGCTGCTTATACAAATTATATATATACTCGGGTCAACAAACTCCGGCCCAAGGTGCAAACCCGACCCGTATTAGAGTGTATAGCGCTAAAACCCTCCTTGTCCCCTAATTCTCCGTCACTGCAAAAATGAATTCAGTGGCTGCTAAACTTGTCAAATTATTACGCTTATCACCAGCCACCAGACCAGGTACTTATTAGTTTTGTTGTATTAGTGTCATTCTCTTAATATGGTACTGGTCATATTGATAGGAAATGAACTAATAGGTTCTTAATAGAGGCATTTGAGTGAACAAGTGGTGGGCATTCTGAAAATAAAGCTGTTTTCGTTATGATTAAGGTTGTTTATTGCGAAGTGCAGTGATGGGTGTGCAAGGAAGCTCTAGGTTATGTAATTATTTTGTTGTATCAGAGTTATTCTTTCTTTTTTGTGGTACTGGTCATATTGATTGGAAGTGAACTAATAGGTTCTAAGTAGAGGCGTTTGAGTGAACAACTGGTGTGCATTCTGAAAAATAAAATTGTTTTTGTTATGATTAAGGTTGTTTTATTGCAAATTACAGTGATGGGTGTGCAAGGAAGCTCTAGGTTGTGTTATTCAACTGGTACATTTCTCAGTGATGATGAGCCTGCAAGTAATAATGAAGATGTACGAATCGACGATGATGATTTTCTTCCCGAAAAACCTGACTTGCAGCTGCAAGGTGTGGATCCCAGAAAGGGTTGGAATTTTAGGGGTGTTCATAAGGTATATGTTCTTGTTCAAAGCCCTAAAAGCATATTGAAGGTTGAACTGTAACTGGAATACTTGTACAGGAAAGAATGACAAGAAGGCTGACAACATGTTGTATCAGTTAATATTTAGTTTCTTGAACAATTTTGGATTTGATTGGATGGTGTTGGTTATATTTTTAAACTGATTTATTCCATTCTCGTATTTCGCTGACCTTTGTCTTGCTCTCTGATCATTCTGAGTTTGCTAAATTGTCTTAACTGATTCCATATGCAGAATGAGATTTGGGTGAGCGCAAACTTTTTGTAGAAGTTGTTGAGAACTTGGTTGAGAATGAAGCTATTTAGTTAAAGATAGTTGAGGACCAGAATGGTGGAATCTGGGAATCGTAATGCGATTACTTTTTTTTTTTTTTGAGAGTCTCACAACTCCAAAACCGTAGCCAAATAAAGGAAGCTGTTAGATTATCTATTTCTAATTTTTTAGCCAAAAATGTCAATGATGTATCTTTTTAATTATTTGTCTGTTTTTTTTTCCGGGGGGGGGGGGTGGTGGTGGTGGTGGTGGTGGAAATGGAGAGAGCAACTTAAAGACTGGATTTTGTTTTTGACAGGCTATTATATGTGGCAAAGTCGGGCAATCTCCTGTGCAGAAGATATTGAGAAATGGACGAACTGTCACTATCTTCACAGTTGGAACAGGTGGCATGTTCGATCAGAGAATCCCGGGAGACAGAGACTTGCCTAAACCTGGTCAGTGGCATAGGATCGCGGTGCATAATGATATGCTTGGGCAGTACTCTGTTCAGCAACTTACCAAAAAGTAAGAACCTTTTGTTTTTCCCTTTAATCCACATTTTTATCTCTCTTTTATTCTCTAATATATACATTCTATCAGCTCCTCGGTCTACGTAGAGGGTGATATTGAAACCAGAGTCTATAATGATAGTCTCAGCGGCGAAGTTAAAAGCATACCAGAAATTTGTGTGCGCAGAGATGGTACGTCCTTATGTTTATTGTGAGCCCCCGTGGTTTGTCATATTTGAAGATTTGGGAGTTTGGCATTAAATGGTAGTCATTGCACCCTATTTCATGCGATGATTTCATTGAAAGCAGATTTTTAGGACCCGTTTGGCCATGAGAATTTTTCACTTTTTTCCGGAAAACTTTCACTTTATTTGGAAATCAATGTTTGGCCATGAAAATTCCAAATACAACTTCAAGTTGTATTTGGAATTTGAAAAAAGCCTAAAAACCTGTTTTCACTTTCAGTACATTCAAACAACCAAATATTCTTTGCAAAAATTATAACCAAACACAACTCCAATTTCAAAATTCCAAATAAAGTGAAAAATATCTGGTTTTCATGGCCAAACGCCTAATTAAGAAAAACAGATTTTGAAGTTTTTATCAGACTCGCATGTTTTACTTTTGTTTTTTGAAGGAAAGATTTCAGCTAATTGTTTTTTCTTTTTGAGGGAAAAACCAAATAATTCTTTAGCTTCAATTTTCTCTTATATCTTTAAATTTTGAATGTTGTATGCATTCGAAGGTGTTGTCAATTTTTTTTATGGTGTTAGAAGACGGAAGACGCATTACTGAAATTTTTGAATAAAAGGAGTGTTAACTTGTCAGGCTGTCTTGCGAGTTAGAGCTGCCATTTCATTATATCATCTTATATCTTTTCCCCTGTTCATAAGCTTTAGTAAGCAGGGTTATAGAGTAAGATATAGTTAGTTAGTAAACTCATACTTCTATACTCGCCAAATTCAATCCTTGCAGCTATACCTACCAAAGGACAATGCATTGCCAGAAGAGTAAGAAAATGATGCAAAACACAAGGGTCAAGACAGATTTTTATTATACTTAGGTGCCGTTTGGCCATAAAAATTATTCACTTTTTTCCGGATTTTTTTTTTCACTTTTTTCACTTTTGGGCGTTTTGGCCATAAATATTCCGAATACAACTTGAAGTTGTATTCCAGAATACCAAAAACTCAAAAAACTTGTTTTTCAAAATTTTTTCACTTTTTTTACAACTACATTTCACCAAAAACTACAATTTCAAAAACTATGGCCAAACACAACTCCAACTTCAAAAATTCCAAAAAAAGTGAATTTGTTTTTGGTATCTATGGCCAAACGCCTACTTAGACAGTGGAGTATAGGAAGTCTGTTAACAAGAAGAAGGAAATGTACCAAGTTTTTAAGTTGGGGGAGCAACAGTTGAGATCCCACTGCTATAGGTATGGATTGTGCCTCATTAGTTTGGTACTCATCATTACTGTCAACCACACCTATATCATGGGCATCCAAGAGTAGTAACCACAAAAAGAGAGAGTGTGGAAGGACGGGGAGCATAGATCTTTACTTCCAAAACCTTAACCTTTGGGCTTCACCAAAATTAGTAACAAAAGTAAGGTCTGTTCAAATTAGTAAAATTTATTGCTCCCGTACGATTTGGGATAATTGGCCTTCATCCCAGATTTCGAACTCAAGTTCATTTTGCTCTCATTCTAATTTAGTACGATTACAGAGGCACTGATATACTACTAGGAAAAAGATCCTTACAAAAAAAAATAGAATCTTTTTAAGTTAAAAAGAGAAAAGAGACTCATCAAAAAAAAAAAAAAAAAAAAAAGAAGATAAAAAGAGCCGAGTTAAAAGTACTCCCACCTATATCAGCTCCTCCATTGGTCTTCAAGGACCTCAACAGTCAACAGACAGCCGGCTTCACTTTCTTCTTTCTCTAGGCACTGCTTAAGTTGGAATTTGGCACCAAACCCGAAACTAGTTCCTGTTGTTACACCTTTCTTTCCAATCACCGCCATTAAAGGAATGCAATGTAGTTCCGGGCTTGCTTGACAGGAACAGTATTTGGGTATTTGAAGTGAGGAAGTGAACAAAAAACTAAGAATTCAATTAGGGGACTGAAAAAAATTAACAAGTTTTAATTACAGTGAAGTCCGAGTTATTTGATTATTGAAAGGTGATTTGCAGTTATGCTTGATGCTGATCTGATATTTTATTTCTTGGGTGTGGACGAAAAAAGAGAAGTCTTATGTACAAATTTGAACCTTTCAAGGAAAACAATGTAAAAGATGAAGGCAAGAAATGCTTGATAACATATGTTAGGTAATGAATAAAAACACCCCTATAATATTAATACTCATGACCAAGTTCAACTTGCATGTATGATTGATTTTACATGTTCTTTAGCATAATGTATTTCATTATGTTGGAACTTCAAATAAATAGATTGGTTTTATGGTAGGTAAGTCAAGAGAAACGGTGATAAAGCCTCCTATTCATTATTTTTATTTTGGGAATTAGAAGTTGATTCATTAAATCAATCTGGAAATTGTGAAAGTGGGAATCAACCATACCAATAATCTGTGGCGGGAGATTCTGTTCAGTTTAGTGGTCTTTAAACTGGTACCAGTAAAGTAGAAAGCATAATCGTGTTGGAGGGAGTAAATGTGCTAAACAGCTATGAGATATTGCTCTGTTATAGATTCATTCTTTATTCGTTAACCTGATAGTTTTGTAGATATGAGATAAATGGACTCAAAAATATACTGCAAAATAATTAAGTTACCAGTTTTAAAAAAAATAAAAAATACTGCAAAATAATTATGTAATATTACTATTGTATGAAAAACTGCTTTTAGTCAGTGAAACCAATGATAAAAGCATCATAATTTTCTAATGTTATGTAATTTTCTCACAGGGAGGATTCGGCTTATAAAAGGTGGTGAAAGTGTCAGCAGTATCTCTATTGATGAGCTCCGTAAGTTTTCTTCTGTTATATAAAATTTTCTGTTCTCGAAATTTATGAACTTTGGGTTATAGTACCAGATTTATTTCCTAAATCAGATCCCTCTTGTACCGCATTTGTTTTCCATGAAATATTCCCCTCTGTTGGTTTTATTGGACTTGTACTTTTCCTGTTATTGGCAGGAGAAGGATTGCTGTAGAAGCTCATTGGTAAATTGTCAAAATATGGTAGTAGGTGGTTGGGAGAGGTTGGCGGGAAGGGGGTGAGAGGGAACGAAGCAGCTGAGGAGTGACCTATTGTTGAAATATATTCTGCAGTAACGCAAAAGTTTCCTTATTTCCATCTGTAACCTGAAAAATTTTAGTTACTAGTTTTCCTTCAACGGCTAGTATCCATCTTCTCGCTTGTATTTTGTTCAGAAGCAGGAGAGATGTACCTTTTGGATCCACATTATTTTGTGGGTAGTTGCTTCATTCGCCATAGCTGTGTAAAATGTTGTTCAAATGATTGAAATAACTAGGTGTAACTGTGAAAGAATAGAACTACTTGTGGAATGAAGTGGTGGCTGCTAATTCATAGTTAATCTTTTATCCCCTTCTATTGTATGAAGTTGATACTACGGCACTAAATGGAGTGTTAAAACTTCTGTTTGTAAAAGCTGCAGCATCCAGTAGCCTGTTATTAAGTAAAAACCTACATTCATCTTGTTTTTGGCCATTTATGGCAGCATACTCTTTTCAGATAACAATTATCGATGATGGGGTATATAATAGTTAAATTTTGTTTGTGCTGCGCTTATGCCACACCTTAAAGGTCTTTCTATCTTCTTCAGCTCTTCTATCTCGATCTCCAGCCTTGCCAATTTCTCTATTTTTTGACAGCAATAGAAGCTTAATTTTCCCGATCCATCACTTATTTCTTATGCTTCATGAAAATAGCATATAGCCTTCACATACACGGAGACGATGGTGGAAGTTAAAACTATATTTTGGGGTTGGTTATTTCTCATACTTGAGAGAAATTTGTAGGGTCGTTATCTCAGTCATTTAGCGTTTTTACGTAAAGGATATGTTCTCGTAGGCCAGGGAGCATGCGAGTTGGAGCACTTTCATTTTTTAACATTTCTGTACTGTTCAGTCTGCTTCTTATTTACTACCCAACACAAAATAATTGATTCCTTAAACACCCCTAAAAGGTAAAATCATCCTTAAATTTAGCTGTGAGCAGATAAGATGGTATTTATGTGGTGAATTAAGCCTCATTTGTTCTCATTAAGATTAAGACGTCTGAATCTAAATGTACATTTGAATGATTATATATTGTCTCTAGATCTGAATACTGAATGATTAAGACCGTTTGTTTTTCAACATTTAAATGGGCATAAAGTATTTATTTGAACATAATAAATATACAATTCAAATAAAAAAAATAACTAAATATTAGAAAATATATACAAATTTAATAAAATAAAAATATCATTTGATAAAAAAATATATATATTTATTTTCGCTAGTAATGATGAAAATGCTTTTTGTAGCGGTCGTGGGTCGTGGATGGGGTAGGTGTGTAGTGGTGGATGGGTTTTGATTCTCTACGAAAAAAGCGTCTCTTGTCTGTATGAGACCAGCAGTAGTGAATATCCGATTCATGCACCACTTCAGTGGAGCAGTACTTTCATTAACTTAGGAGTACTATATTTGCTGTTCTTTCACTTTAAACATTTCTAGCCTAATCTCTCTTTCTGTTAAGACATTATTTAATCCAACACAAGATTTCTTTGATTCATCTTATGTTAGTTTAACATATTTTAAGTATGTATAGCTACAAAATCTTAGCTATGAATTTAAAAATCGTGGCTAATACCTAGTAATAGCCACGGAAATTTGAATTCCATGGCTATCTACAAATTCGTAAAATATCTTAGCCACGAAAATTTAATTGACAAAGCTAATTCGTCAGTTTTGCTATAATTGCTAACAATCGTGGCAATATTTACCTAAATAGCTACAAAATTTATTGCTACAGTAAATTTTGTAGCTGATCATAAGTTTTTGCCACGCGATATAAGTTATCGTAGCAATAGTAGCCTTTTAGCCACGATAAATTATTTAAAACAAAATCTTGTAGCTAAATAGATACTTTTGCTTCAAGTTCTAAAAAATTGTGGCAATAGCTAAATTATATAGCCACGGGCCTTTTGCTATAATAAAATTTCATAGCTAATCATTAATTTTTGTCACAAGTTGAAACTTACTGTAGCAATAGTAACCTTTTAGCCACAAAGAGTTATTTAAAATAAAATATTATAGCTAAATAGATAATTTTGCTTCGAGTACTAAAAAACCATGGCAATAATAGGCTTAATATCTACAATTATTTATCATGACGACATGATATGGCCAGGAATTCATTGTTGTGATAAAATTTCCGGCTAATCATTATTTTTTACCACGAGTTGAAATTTGTTGTAGCAATAGTAATCTTTTAGCCATATTAAATTATTTGACAAAAAATCTTGTAGCTAAATAAATATTTTTTCTTCAAGTTATATTTGAAAAAAGTAAAAATAATTTGCTTAATAATTACAATTATTTGTCATGACAAAATGAATAACTACAAATTTAGAGTGACAATAAAATTCCATAGTTAACTATAATTTTTGCTATGCACGTGAGGTTACCATTGTTAAGTTTAAAGTCCACAAATGCATTAAGTGAGAGACTTTAAAGGTGAAGTATGAATTGAGAAATGGAGGGAAACAAAAGTGGCGGGAAATGAAAGTTTGAAAAAAGCAACCTTTCAAGTGAACACTTCTCCCATATTGGTGGTTGAAAGTGTTATGTGTGTGCTTATATTAAACAACACATTCTCTAGATCATAAAAGGTTGAGAAGAGGACCACCCCTCGCGCCGTCGTCGTCGCTCGGCTCGGCTTCGGCTTCGGCTTCGGCTTCGGCTTCGGCTTCGGCTTCGGCTTCGGATTTGGATTTGGATTTGGATTTATTGAGAAATTGCCGCCTTCGTGGAAGGATTTTAAAAACTACTTAAAACACAAACGTAAGGAAATGACATTAGAAGATCTAATCGTCCGTCTTAGAATTGAGGAAGACAACAGAACTGAAGGCCAATGGCAAACAAGCAATAATGGGGGCAAACATCGTTGAAACTGCCTCTACAAGTTCAAAGAAAAGGAAGCGGCCTTCTGGAGGGAAGAATGTTCCAAGCAAGAAGAAATTCAAAGGAAGTTGTTACAACTGCGGCAAAATTGGACACATGGCTTCAGACTGTCGTGCTCCGAAAAAGGATAAGGAGAAGAAAAAAGGTCAAGCCAATATGGTTGAAATGAACAATGAAGTGGATAATCTATGTGCCATGTTGTCATAGACTCGGGTGCTACTCGCCACGTGTGTTCTAACAAGGAATTCTTTTCGTCTTATGATGCAGTTGGCCCCAATGAGACGATCTTCATGGCCAATTCTGCTACTGCCAAAATCGAGGGAATAGGCAACATTGCCTTGAAGATGACGTCTGGAAAGATTGTGATGCTCAAGAATGTCCTTCATGTTCCAGAAATGCGGAAGAACTTAGTCTCAACTTCACTACTAGTCAAGAATGGATTTAAATGTGTTTTTGTTTCTGATAAGGTTGTTGTTAGTAAAAACGATATGTATGTTGGAAAGGGCTACCTCACAAAGGGCCTTTTCAAACTCAATGTAATCTCAGTTGATATGAATAAAAATTCTCCTTCATCTTATTTACTTGAGTCAAATAGTTTATGGCATGCACGTTTGGGACACATTAATTATAAAACATTGCGAAAAATGATTAACTTGGAAATACTTCCTAAGTTTGAATGCAATAAGTCCAAATGTCAAGTATGTGTTGAATCCAAGTATGCTAAGCATCCTTTTATAAGTCTATTGAAAGGAATTCCAATCCTTTAGACTTGATTCATACCGACATTTGTGATATGAAGTCAACACCATCACGCGGTGGGAAAAAGTACTTTATAACTTTTATTGACGATAGCACTCGTTATTGCTATGTGTATTTACTTAATAGCAAAGATGAAGCTATTAATGCATTTAAACAATACAAAAATGAAGTCGAAACACAACTGAACAAGAAAATCAAAATGATTAGAACTGATAGGGGTGGAGAGTATGAATCTCCCTTTGAAGAAATATGCTTAGAATATGGAATAATTCATCAAACTACTGCCCCATACACCCCACAATCCAATGGAATTGCGGAAAGAAAGAATCGAACGTTGAAGGAAATGATGAATGCCTTATTAATAAGTTCTGGTTTACCGCAAAACTTGTGGGGCGAAGCTATCCTTACAGCAAACCGAATACTTAACTGAGTGCCCCATAGCAAAACAAAGTCCATTCCATATGAACAATGGAAAGGTAGAAAGCCTAGCTTAAAATATTTCAAAGTGTGGGGGTGTTTAGCCAAGGTACAAATTCCTAAACCCAAAAGGGTAAAAATTGGACCAAAAACCATTGATTGTGTTTTTATAGGATACGCCACCAATAGTAAAACGTATCGTTTTCTGGTTCATAAGTCAGAAAATCCCGACATTCATGTTAATACGGTAATGGAATCTGATAATGCTGAATTTTTTGAGAATATTTATCCGTATAAAATAAAATGTGAGTCGTCTGGTGAAAGACCTAAACGACCTCGGGAAGAAACAAAGAAAAATATGCCTAACGAAGAGAATCCAAGACGTAGCAAACGTCAAAGAACATCGACTTCTTTTGGTCCAGACTTTTTGACATTCTTAGTAGAGAATGAGCCTCAAACTTTCAAAGAAGCAATGTCCTCCTCCGAAGCACAATATTGGAAAGAGGCAATCAATAGTGAAATAGAATCCATATTAAACAATCATACATGGGAACTGGTTGATCTTCCTCCGGAAAACAAACCTTTAGGCTCCAAATGGATTTTCAAGAAGAAAATGAAAGATGATGGCACTGTTGATAAATATAAGGCAAGACTCGTTGTCAAAGGATTCAGACAACGAGAAGGTCTTGATTATTTTGATACATACTCACCAGTAACAAGGATAACATGCATTCAGGTGTTGATAGCGTTGTCTGCGGTGTACGGACTCCATATCCATCAAATGGACGTAAAAACAACCTTCTTGAATGGAGAGTTAGAGGAAGAAATCTATATGGATCAACCCGAAGGGTTCATAACTCCCGGAAAAGAGAAGAAGGTGTGTCGACTTGTTAAGTCACTTTATGGACTTAAGCAAGCACCCAAACAATGGCATGCAAAATTTGACCAAACAATGTTGGCAAATGGATTTAAAATTAATGAATGTGATAAATGTGTTTATGTTAAGAACGTTCCAAATCACTTAGTCATTGTTTGCCTGTATGTTGATGATGTGTTGATAATGAGTAAAGACATTGCCGATATAAATGCCACTAAGCGTATGCTTGCTAGTAAGTTTGATATGAAAGACTTAGGAGTTGCTGATTTAATTCTAGGAATTAAGATCCATAGAACTC
The DNA here is from genome assembly GCF_019175385.1 of Lycium barbarum. Taxonomy (NCBI): domain Eukaryota; kingdom Viridiplantae; phylum Streptophyta; class Magnoliopsida; order Solanales; family Solanaceae; genus Lycium; species Lycium barbarum. The sequence goes on from NC_083342.1 coordinate 121,326,131, forward strand.
CACAAGGTCTAGCATTGTCACAAACTCACTATGTTAAGATGGTACTTGAAAAATTCAAGTATCTAGAGTTTAACATTGCAAAGACTCCAATTGACGTGAACCTTGCTCTTACAAAGAACCAAGGTCAAAGCAAGTCTCAGTTAGACTATGCTCGAGTGTTGGGAAGTTTGATGTACATTATGAACTGTACACGACCAGATATAGCTTGTGCAATAAGTAAATTGAGTCGTTACACATGTAATCCTGACCAAACTCATTGGATGGCAATGAAAAGAGTTTTGGGGTATTTACAATACACCCAAGACTATGCTTTGCACTATAATAAATATCCTGCGGTAATTGAAGGATATAGTGATGCAAATTGGATCACCGGATCATCTGAAGTCAAATCCACAAGTGGATATGTTTTCACTATTGGAGGAGGAGCAGTTTCTTGGAAATCGTCCAAGCAAACATGTATTGCTCGCTCTACAATGGAGTCAGAATTTATAGCTTTGGATAAAGCTGGTGAGGAAGCTGAATGGCTACGGAATTTCTTGGAAGACATTCCGTTTTGGCCTAAACCAGTGGCACCTATATGCATACATTGTGATAGTCAAGCTGCAATAGGAAGGGCTGGAAGCGTCATGTATAACGACAAATCTCGTCACATACGACGAAGACATAATACCGTTAGACAATTACTCTCTAGTGGAATTATCACAATTGACTATGTAAAGTCAAAGGATAATGTGTCGGATCCACTTACAAAAGGCCTAACTAGAGAGACGGTTGATAAATTATCAAAGGGAATGGGATTATGGCCAAGAACAAGTCATAATAATGGTAACTCCACCTAGTTGACTGGAAATCCCAAGATCTAGGTTCAAGGAGATCAAACAAAGTTATGAATGACAGTTCAACATTGTCGTCAAACTCAATCCATTCTCATGATAAGACAATGTTCAGGAGCAAAGATAAAGCGCAAAGGCTTTTTAATGGTTTCTAAGTTTGATACGAAGTATATCAAATTGTGTATCTATAGGATGAAACGTTTAGGAATCACCTATATGAGCGTGAAGTAGAAGCCGCTTCAAGGAGAATTAGAATAAGGCCAGTTCTCTACACACTGATGAAACCAGGCGGTGTTCAAGGCTAAAACGAACACAACAATGAGAACCAAGAATGGTTAAGGGTTAAGTGTGTGACATATGTTGTCTAGATATACATTAAAGATAGACGGTTCAAAGATATCAAATCTACCGATTGATTGAGTATATCTGATGTATGTTCACTATGGAAAGTTCAAAGGGAAACCTACTTACCCAGATGCGGTTAATCCTTACCTGTAATCACACAAGTTTTTTTTTTTGGCATGTTGCATATATAGCCATTCCCCATTCATGTGGGGGATTGTTAAGTTTAAAGTCCACAAATGCATTAAGTGAGGGACGTTAAAGGTGAAGTATGAATTGAGAAATGGAGGGAAACAAAAGTGGCGGGAAATGAAAGTTTGAAAAATACAACCTTTCAAGTGAACACTTCTCCCATATTGGTGTTTGAAAGTGTTATGTGTGTGCTTATATTAAGCAACACATTCTTTAGATCATAAAGGGTTGAGAAGAGGACCACCCTTCGCGCCGTCGTCGTCGCTCGGCTCGGCTTCGGCTTCGGCTTCGGCTTCGGCTTCGGATTTGGTCAAGTGATCTGATTGATTGGACCAAATTTATTTTATTTCCATTTTCTTAAATTTTCAGAGGCTTCGCCTCATTTTTTTTAGACACTGAAAATTCTCTGAAAAAAAAAAAAACGCAAATTCCTTTTCCCTCATACTGCATTCTTTTCAAAACCAAAAATCAGTAAGTGTCGTGTGATTACTACCATTCGTTGAGTTCGCTGAAATTCTGCAATTTCCATTGCCGGTATTGCAGAATAGAATTTCGTTCTATCCTGGGAAGAATTAATCCAAACCTTTGGCAACTGTGAGGGGATTAAATTCTTTAAGGAAACACAGTTTTCTGTGGGCTCGAAATAAATATATTGTTCTTTACTTTATGACCAGATTACAAGATTGATTAACAGGAATTACAACCATTGCAATAGTCGTATTTTAACCACAATAAATTAACTATACAAAATTAATATGTTTGTATTGATTACGAAATCATTATAAGAGATGGTCTAACAAGGTTAAGTTATGAAAAGAAATTAAACATAAAAGTTAGATATTTTCTAAATGATAGAAAATAGTTACTGTCTATAAATTAAACAATGAATTAACATTCAAATAAAAAAAATAAAATGAAAAAAATTAATCTTCATTAAACGATTATTTGTACCTACTTGTAAATTCAAAACTTATCATGCATATTTTATTTCATTGTAACTTGTTATTTTTTATGTTAATTTATAATTTTACATGTAAAATCAATTTATATATCTGGTATTTAATTATTTTAAAATAGAGTAATTTCCTACGTGTGATCACTTTTTCTCAAAAAAGTGTATATTTGTATTGAAGATTTAATAGTTGTAGAGATATTATGTATATGATCCTTAATTAGTCCTAATAAGCACTTAAAAGTAATTTCATATACATAAAAAAAATTGATTTTAAATAAGTGCTCATACAATTGAAACTTTTTGTGATGGTGTTGGTGCATTTAGTTTTGTTAAATTTATAGTAATAAGTTTTAATTGACATTTCATAGTTGCATATTGAATATATTTGCATCACTCAATAAATAGAGAGAGAAAAATTAAAAATATTAAAATAATGAGGAATTTACGACTAAAATGAAATTTATTGCTAATTTTTGCGTTAACGCATGCCGAAATATTGACGAAATATCTTTTTTTTTTTTCATCAATATTCTTTATCACTCATATTTTTATTTATACAAATTCTTACATAATTTTATTTTATTAATTTACACTAAGTATTACGAAATTAATATGGCTAATCTCTAAGTCCATATAAGAAACTAACTATATAATAATTCTTATTAAATAGGTATTAATTCTAAGTTCCAATTACTAATATTTTCTATGATTTTCTATGTAAAATTCAAATTGTTATTAATATCTATAAATTTATGTATTTCTTAGTCCTTTATAATTTTTAAATAAGTATTTAGAATAACTTTATATGTCTAAGCACTTATTTTAGACAAGTATTTATATATTGAAGACTTTATTAGTTGTAGATAAATTTATGTATGGGTCGACCTTAATTATCTTAAATAATTTAAAGTAATTTCACTTATCTAAGAACTCATCTCTAAATAATTACTGCAAGTTGCTTTTAGCGAGCCAAAAGTACTTTTTGATATTAATACACTTTTCTTTTTAGAGATTTGAGGTGTTTAGCCAAAATCAAAAAGTGTTTTGGAGTAACAATAGAAACAATTTTTTCTTATTTTAGGAAAAAGTTATAATTTTTTTTAAAGCAAAGCAGAAAGTTAATTATTTCAAGACAAAATTATCCGTCCAAGAAAATTATATTTGTAAAACTACATATCATTAATATAGCTAATATATCTCTCAAATATAAATACAAATTGTTTTCTCCTCCCTTTTTGGGTTTAACTATATTTATATTTGATTAAATACCTTAACATGTTTTTTTTTTTAATTTATGTGTTAAATTTTTCCTAAATAAATAAAAAACTTCCTTAAACTCTTCTAGAAATCATTTTCTAGTATCATTTTCACAATTTAATACGTAAAATCACTTTTTGAAAAGATTCGTCAAACACAATATTTTTATCACATACTAAAAAGCACCTATCAAATGAATTGTTCAAATACAAATAACTTTGTCTCCAAACATACTTTTGAAAAGCTATTTTGACAAAAACATTCCTAAAAAATAAGTGAAGTATTTTAGAAATTTGGCCAAACATGTAATCAAAACATAAATTATATTATAAATTCTTATTAAATAAGTATTACACGTAAGTTCCAATTATAATTAAAAGAAAAATTGAATGATATCTAACTGATAGTAAACAACTATAACTAATTATATACTAGAATTTAAACAATTAGAAGCTTGTACCCAATTATATTGTACAACTAATTATATTTGATCTAGATGAGAAAAAACGTTATAATGATATGGTCCTTTGTTATTTCAATAATTTATCATTAATCAAATTATATATATTTTTATATATGTTCCATATAATTAATTTAAATTACATTTGAATAACTAAGATATCAAATTAACTATTTTCCATGTATCTTTTATACTTATTACTAATTATATTCAATTTAAATAAGAATAAAGGTTGGATTTCTAGTACTATTTTAAAACTTAATCGTTATAAATCTAATTAAGAATTTAATATAATTGAAATAGGACCATATGCAAAAATTAACAATATCATAAAGTAGTTGGTTTTTCCTATTTTACTTAATGAAAATTATATGTAGTTATTATTTAGGATATCTTCAGAAGTAATTTTCTTACTAATATATGTTAGTACTTGCATTTACTTACATTTACGTACTATTATAGAAGGAAAGTACTATTTTAAAACTTAATCGTTATAAATCTAATTAAGAATATAAAATTAAGAATTTAATATAATTGAAATAGGACCCTATGCAAAGATTAACGATATCATATAGTAGTTGGTTTTTCCTATTTTACATAATGCAAACTATACGTAGTTATTATTTATGATATCTTCAGAAGTAATTTTCTTACTAATATTTGTTAGTACTTGCATTTACTTTCATTTACGTACACTATTATAGAAGGAAAGAAAAGTAAAATATAGTAGTGAATAAGTTAAATGGCCATAAAGGCTAGGGCAATTGTCCAAAATAAAATCTTCAAAACCTAAACATCTTCCTCCAATCCTCTCCCTTTCCAGCCTCCACACCCCCTCTATTACTTTTCCCTTTTTGTCTTCGACTAGCGATAATCGGCGCTTCTCTCTTCCAATTACAAAGATCTGTATATTGTACTTTTTGTTTTTTCATTTTGTTATATGTTAAGATTCTTGTAAAAGAATTGTCAAGACATAATCTTTTTTTTTCTTGAGATTCTATTATCGTTACTTAGCAAACTTCATCTTTGTATTAATTTTTTTTTTTTGGGTTGGGGGGGGGGGGGGGGGGGGGGGGTTGGTTCATTCTTATTGTGCTGATTGTTAGTTTAATTTCTGAATTTACAGATGCATTTTAAAGACAAGAGTTAGAGAGGAGGAAAATTGACTTTGCAGACATTCGTTTAGCCTTTTTGTTAATGGTATGGAGATACATAAAATGTATTTATATCCGTTATTTTTATTTTATGATTCACATATAAGTTTGTGACAAACTATTTTTGGTTCATTGTTTCAGGCTTTCAGCATATTGATGTAGGTAAAACCTACTTCATCCTTCCCCTGAATGCAAGAAGATCATCGGGAGGGTTGCAGCATCACAAATCCCAGACAAATGCCCCTTTTTTTTTTGGATATGAGAAACTTTAGAATTTTACGGATTGTGGTTGAAATGTATAACATATTGTACATAATTTGTAATATTTGTTACTATCCAACCTATCTAGTTTTGTTCTACAATCTCATGATGTATGATTTGGAAGTATTGTGTATTATGAATGCCTTGAGCTTTAGTTATATATTTGTGTATTTTTTGTATGAATTAAGTCATACCTTAAGCTTATTATGTTGTTAATGTTCATAATATGTATGGATATGGAACCATTGAAAATATTTAATCTGGAAAAATAGCAATAGATTTGCAATGAAAAGTTTTATTGCTACTAATAAATAGATTTATATCAATAATTTATAATTTAATATATAATAAAAATATATCCATGGATCTTATGCCGATTTGTAGCTATGAAATTTTGAGTGTGTAGCTAGACATAAATACATATTAATAACAAGAGGCTAATATGTATGCATAGCTATATATTTTAATTTTTGTGGCAAAATAAATTACATCATTTGCCACAATATATCACTTCATGGCTAAAGCATAAAGATAGTCACAGAATTTATTTTGTCGTGGCAAAAGAATAAAATCACTTGCTACAAATATATTTTTCGTGGCAAAAATTTCTTACCATCATAGCTACAACACAAAAAATTCGTAGCAATAAGTATTAATCCTTAGCACGGATCATGTAAAGTTTGTAGCTAACTTTTAGCTACGCTACATATTGCTACGAATGCTACGAAATTTTTTTTGGTAGCTAAAGTGTTTAGCCACGAATTTTTTTATATTTAGCTACAATGTATTTTATAGCAATATATGCCTTGTGTTGTAGTGGTGCCTTTTAGCATGTGTTTATATCTAGCTGAATTATTGGCCACTTTCCCGTTTTTGAATTGGCAATTGTTCATATACCATTGGCTACAAATTGTACCAATACCTTTTACAGAAAAAGGAGCGACTCAACAAATAGAGTTATGTGTGGACAACACAAACTTTTTTGTGCCAATATTAAAACACCAAAAAGAATGAATGATAGGACTACGGAAAAGTCTATTTCATACCTTTGCCATCTTGAGACTGATCAAGTATATCCTATCCACTTTGAGTTGTGAAAAATTGTGACAGAAGTTACAGAATGAATCCTTGGGAAATAAGTACTACTAAAAATACAAGTTGCTCTAAATATAATGCAAGCTTGGCTGTAATTGAAAATCAAAATATAGATTAGAGGAGGCAAATTCAGAAACGTATTGTATATATCAAAGTTTGTCAGATAAAGAAATGAAACAAACTGCAGTGGCTGATGTTAACTACCTCAATAATTGGAATTCCGAACAAATTTAATTTTAGTGATGGTATAAATTTAACCAATAAAATCTCCTCTTAGGTTGTCATAAAAAAACAATGTCCTCTTATGTTCTACGTGACACTTGGATACCATTGCATTTTGCTCATTAAGATAAGAGCATGCTCAAATATTGGCAAGGATTCTATGTTTCCTTAAACAATAATTCTCACCATTTTGCCTAATTCGTGACACATGCATGCTCTTAGCCGCCCATTAAATTTTTGTATAAATAGGTGTAGAAGTATTCCAGCTATTCATCAAGAAAAACTTCTTACAATTTAGAGTTTACTTAAAATTAACCATGATTGCTTTGGTACTCTTCCTTTTTCTCTTTCCATTTGCTTCTGTCTCGTCATCTCCTAATAATTGCCCAAAATGTGGCACAATGGGCGTACCATACCCCCTTAGTACTAGTGATAATTGTGGTAACCCTAACTATAAGGTTTACTGCAATAATGACAACTTAGAGTTCTTGTCATCCGTAGGATTTTACTACAAAATCCTCAATATCAGTCCATATACTTCCAGTCTTATTATTAGCCCTCCTTCCATACAAAAAGACTCTTGCCAATCTTCTGATCTTTCTTTAGGTGGCTTAAAGATTGATGAAACTTCTCCTTTCAACGTATCTTCTCGAAACACGATTATGTTATTTAACTGCTCTGATAATATCCTTTTATCCCCACTGAACTGTTCTTCGAGCAGCCCTTGTAGGAAATTTGAGTTGAGTACGAAAGGAAGGAACTGTAAGAACACATTGTGTTGCAGTTACTTGAAAGATGCATCGATGACTTCCCATAGAATTAGGATTAGGGGTGAAGGCTGCACTGCTTATATTTCTTTGGTTAATTTTAAGGCGGAAGAGTCTATTAATGCATGGCGCTATGGCATTGAGCTACAGTGGATACCCCCAAGCTAAGCATGCATCAACCTATGTTGCTCGAACTTCTAAAAAATGCTACCGTGTCCGTATTAGATCTTTTAACGGTACATCACTTTTGGAGTATCCAACACGCTTCCGACTATACTTTTGAAGAGGCCGAGTAACATAAATTAGGGCAACATTATTCTCATAGTAACTTAAATCCTGTTGTCGTTAAGACTTCTTCGTATTGTGTCCATGAAAACAGGAGTATTACGTACTACTAAATAATTTGAGAATAATGTTACGTATGTTGCAACTTTAATTTCTAGTCTATGTGGTTGTCGTGTCTTTAAGTTGTGAATATTTCTTATGGTGTTGAAGTACTATATAAATCCATGTATTTCCTATATAAGAGTCCCTTTTCTAATGTAGTACTATTTTTATTTATTATTTATTCGCTCAATGCAGTCACCGATTTAGAATAGATGCAACACAACGGTTTTAGTTGAACCTACAACATCTAGTTATTCATATATACACACACGTGCGTACGTACTTTATGTAGATATATACATGAATATGAAGAAATAAAAATGTGTACATGTAAAGAACATAATTCGATTATTCGAAGTTATCCTAAATCAGCCAATGCCAATGGGTTCTTTAATTCTTTTTCTTTTTCCATTAATGAGCTGATGTATTGATCACCGCTTGGATATAATTCGGGAACATAATACAAAATTCCGAAAAGTAGTTTGAACAGTTTGTTTTCTATGATGTGATGGATCCGGATATTACGATATTTTGAAGAAATTGCTTCTCTTTGTCATTCAAAATTTGTTAGTTTAAGCTCTCTGAGAGTCCAAATACTATATTTCAGACAATTATTTTGAATAGTTTGGAACGTCAGAGTTTTCTTTTTTAGCCGTTTTATGTGATTTTGGATCTTTAAATACTCATATTCTAATAAAATTTTGATTTCAATAACAGAGACTGAAAGTATATGTCACGTCAATCGTCATCCACCCCTTGAAAAATAACACAGAAGTCATTATTGGATATTTAAGGACTATAATTACCTCTAGCCAAACAGAAGTTAGGATTTGGATCTAACAATAAAGGTTAGAGGTCTAGCCAAAGATTAGTTTAAGTAGTTCTTTATTCCCAAATAAACTATTCAAAATCTATTTGGGAGATAGTTTCTCAAGTCACCTTTTAATGTTTGTATTTTATTGTTAGATGGAATTATTTTAACGTGCGCTCGCATCGTGGCAAGCATTGACGCCAATTCCCTTGTCTTCCATCCTTTAAAGGATTTAATACAACAAATTTATTTTGTATTTCTTCATTTTCAACTCAAATTTATTTTTTATCGCTTCGGTTTCGAATCAAATGTAGTGAATCAAACAAAAACATTATTTTCGCAATTCTTGGTAAATAAAATTAATTTGATCTTCCTTCAGAAGTAATAACCATTATTCTCTTTCTTGGAACCTTACTCCTTAATTACAACGCCATGGATCGACCGGCTTATTAGCAAACACCAACTTAGTCTCATATTGATTGAGATCGGAGTATGTATAACATGTCTCTTTAAAAGATCATCTGCGGTTTAATTAATCTCATGTGCTTTTATGATTCATTATACCTCAGATTCATTGTTCTAGCTTAATAAGTTATGGTGGAAATATTAGATGAACCATTTATTAAGCTCATCATTTATCTTCTTCTTTTTTCTTTCTGTTAGATGTTCTTCTGATATATGAATTGAAATAATAGATAAAGAAAATTAAGAGATAAGGCACTTCTCCTTATATAAGGAGTTGAATCATGAAGTCAACTTAATTCTGTTTTTGCATTCAATATTGTATTGGGCTATAATTGATAGACTTTAGCTGACATTTCACATTTGACCTTGGAGAATTTATGAATAACAGAACATGGAAACAAATTTAATTTATACTTAAAAGTCTAAACATTATTCTTGCTTAAAGCAATGATTTTTGAAATTTATAATGTATTCTAGCCTTTGAATTTTTTAAAGGTGTTCACATCACAAAATCTAAGGGTTTGCCCAAAGCCCCGAATCTACGGATAACAAGGTAGCTACCAATCTAACAACCTAAGAAAATGTTTTGTTATAGGTGTAGTGGTTTTTACTTTTTAGGCATCTGACATGTGCGCAGACCCATAAGGCATATAGAGAAACGAAACTGAGCCCAAGACTTTTGTAACTCAAAAATAAATTTTTGAAACTAAAATAACCCATTAAAAAAAAAATAGGCTTTACAAACAGAATCTGTGCATAAAAGGACCAAAGTGTAGTTTTACACTTAAGTCTTTTTACGCATATATTTTGTGCGTAAAAGCTCTTAAATATACCGGCTTCATCTTCCCCACCACTGGTCCCCCACGATCAAAACAAAAAAAAAAGCCATTAAAGGTCAAAAGAAAAATAAGCCATTAAAGGTGCGTTTCCGAGGTTCCACGTGATCAAAAACATCGTTTTTCTTGTTGATTTCCAACCCAAAAGTCAATATTTTTGGTATATTGAAGTCTAGGAACAAGTTTCTTCGCAATAAAGCGGCGTATAATTCAATTCAAAAACTCAAAATTAAAGCTTCAATCTGGGTATTTTACTACGATTTTTCTGTTACATTATTAACCTAAGCATTACTATTGTGTATTATTTGCGGATATCGACAAGAAAAAAAAAACTTTTACGCAACCTCAGAGGGAGTTGAAGAGAGGTCTTTCAGTTCGTTCAAAGGCACTAGGGACGAGCCATTACAGATGGTCTGATGCTTCTGGAGTTCGCTTATATCGAATTGTCCAAAAGCTCATCAACCTGTCCGAGGGATGATGAAGGCGATGCCACAATTGAGGGAACTGCCCTCTTACTCTTTTTTAGATAAGAATGCGAAAGACCCTGACCCTGCCAACCAAGCCCACTCAGATAGACTAAGTAGACTAAAAAAAGTGCACAAGAAAGACTAAGGAAACACGCACTATTTTTGTGCACAAAATGGAGGCTGTTTCTGCCCGTTTTTTCATTATTTTTTTTTAAAATTTTTTATTTGTTTATTTAGTATTTGTTATTTGTTAATTGTTAGATTAGTTATTTCAATTGTTAGACTAGCTAATTATTTATTTAGTTTTTGTAAGCCAATTGTTTATTTGCCAATAATTTGTTAATTATTTGATTAGTTAGTTAATTGTTTGTTTATTAATTATATGCTAATAATTTGTTAATTTTTTGATTAGTTAGTTAATTGTTTATTTATTAATTATATTCTAATAATTTGTTAATTGTTTGATTAGTTAGTTAATTGTTTATTTATTAATTATATGCAAATTGTTTGCTAGCTAATTGTTAATTTTTGATTTGTTAATTATTAATATTTATATCTTTAATTGTTAGTTTATTTATTTGCTAATTAGAAATTGAAAATCCTTAGTTTAAGGATTCAATCCTTTTTATAATTTCTTAGTAAAAGATTACATAACTAATACTATGTATTAGAGATTAATTAAAAAAATAATGATTAATTTAAAATGCGTAAAAAATATACCACTTTAATCCTTACTTCATGTATTAATGATTAATTTGAAATGCCTAAAATAGATAGGACACCTCCATAAAACCGGGGCCCTTCCACAACAGAGGGGTACTTTATCTACACCATGAGCATAGGTCCCAGTATGTATGGGATGCACCAGTATCCTCTAGTAGAGTGGTCTGTACCCGTTCGGGGGACTCAGCATGGGATATTCTAGAGGCTATTCCCCCACATCCTCGTGTCATAGATATACTACGTCGGGGTGGTATCTACCGGTGCATCGAGGTTGGTCGGCTTGTGCACGATAGAGCTCTAGTGTCGGCCATGATTGAGCGCTGGCGATCGGAGACCCATACATTTCATCTTTGCACTGGCGAGGCTACCATCTGCAGGATGTCGAGGTGATTTATGGTCCACATATTGATGGACAGGCATTGTATAGAGTGGAGCCTCCGCAGCTGTCGTATCCCCGGGAGTGGACTAGGCTCACTGGTTTCGTGCCTCAGCAGAGGGATATGCGTGGACGGAGTCGGTTGTTGCGGTCCTCCCTCCATGCTCACTTGCGCCTCGTACATCTGCAGCAGCCGATTGGCGAGGCGACGCCTTAGGCTGATGTTGACCGACGTGCTCGCTTATATCTTCTCATCATATTTGGGGGCATCATGTTCTCGAACACGTCGGGTGCGGATATGAGCACAAGGTATCTGCTCTTTATTGAGGATTTAGACCAGCTCGGATGTTACAGTTGGGACGCCGCTGTCCTGGCTTACATGTATAGAGGATTTGATCGAGCTTCTATGGGCGAGAGGCTTGAGGTCGCTGCATTTAGCCCTCTTCTTCCGGTAATATATTTAAGTGTGTGTAATAAAACACTAAATATATTTTTTCGAAACGACGACTAATAAATAATTTTTTTGATGATTATGATAGATATGGGTGTGGACTAAGTTGAGACCTTTTCAACCGATAGCTGCTCACCCTCCCAATGACTATGTTGCTGAGGATATGCCATACGCGCGGAGATGGTCGTGAGGCCGTACCAGAGGTGTGGAGACGCACTATGTCATTCTCCCGTTTAGGGATCAGTTAAAGCGCCGGAGGTAAGTTTTTTTGATTTAACATTAGTTTGTTATTTTTGTTAGTCTTTTATTGTTAACTAGTTGAATTCTTTTTATAGGCTTTCATATGGACACCGTATGATCAGATTTTGGGTCAGCTGCAGGCGTTTTGTAGGGTTGGTGAGCACATGTGGATGGCACGGTGTCCATTAATCCATATGGACATCGTTGAGCATCACGCGCCCGACCGCGTGTTACGGAAGTTTGGGCATGTACAGAACATACCAGTGGCTACACATTGGGAGCACGCCCACTATACCAGGGACGAGCGTTCAATCGACAATGCGGCATGGCAGGAGCGTATGCACCAGGAAGTCGATGCATGGAACGCGAGGATGAAGACTCTAGCGGCGGTCAGACATGCCACTCCAGTCCATGAGTATATGACATGGTACATGCATATCACTCTCTCCTTGATTGCTAACCCCTCGACGCCTCGTCCTGATGGCCGAGGATATGCATCACTCTCAGGAGCGTATGAGGCGCTGGTAAGTTTTATTAGTCTTAAACTTAATCCATCGTCCTATTATGTATTACTTTGCGAATTTATTCAATTCTTAAAATTTGCAAATATATGCAGCTACGGATGACTCTGATGATACACCATGAGAGCATTCCCCTTACGGAGTCCACCGACCCCAGGATAGCAGCATATGCAGCAAGGATAGTTCCGCTTACCGACACTGGTAAGACATGGGCACAGGAGTGGCATCGTGTCGATGAGGATGTTCCAGAGCCTGCTCCAGAGCTTGTACCAGAGGGTGGTAGGGCTGATAGAGGTGGTCGGGCTAGCAGAGGTAGTCGGGCTGGCAGAGGTCTAATAGATGAGCCTGACGATATAGCCCGTCAAGCTCCGTCAGCTACAGATATCCCGTCTACTTCTTCTTCTAGGCCGTCGACTTCACAAAGACCTGGATATACGCCAGAGATATTCGCACATTATGATCCTTGGTCATCATTTCCACAGGTGCCAGTTAGTGATCTACATATGGGAGACGGACATGAGGACTTAGACTCGGAGATTATTTTCGATGAGTACTTTCTTCGTCCTACGGCACCATCTGCATCTCCGGCTCTGCGGGCCGCTCAGGAGCCCTCTCACATGCCATCTCAGGAGCCCGTCGACACACAGGTTTATTTTTTTACAATAAAATAATATATTGATAAATTATTTTATTAATCTAAACTAACTTATTTTCATGTATTATAGGTTCATTCTTCTGCGCCTGTGGACCCGTCTCCTCTTGTTCAGATTGACCTGTCTCCACCTCCAGCTACAGCTCCGAGTAGCGCTCAGAAGACCGTTGAGGAGCCAGCTAAGGAGCCCTCTGACCGGCCATCTCGGGAGGCCGTCGACACACATGTTTATGTTTTTACAATGAAATAATTGTTTATATGTTATTTCATGTTTAGTTTATGATAAATCTAAATTAAATTGTTTATATGTTATTTCAGGTTCATTCTTCTGCTCATGTGGTCCAGTCTCCTTCGATTGAGTCATCTCCTGAGGCATCTAATGAGGCTACTAAGATTTCGACCTCTGCCGTCTCCCGCAGGAAGCATATTTTTACCCAGGGCCTAAAGAAAGGAAGAAAGGATGATCATGACATAAATTATCCTGTTACTAAGAGGAGGAGAGAGGATCCTGATGATAGTGAGGGTGGTGGGGTTGGCCTTAGGCCTTAGGAGATTGTATATTTGTAAATAAAATGTACATTTTATGTTAATATTATATATATATTTGGGTATTATTTTTTTAATGATAATTAGTTATTTTAGTATTTATTGTCGATCAATAATAACTCGTGCGACGTCCTATATTAATTAGAACCCTATAACGACAATCTAAATGTATATGTATAACAAGTTTTCAAACTTACTTCGGAGCACTTTACAACCTCTAAAACAACGATCTAAATGTATATGTATACTTGATGTAATGAGTCGATATTATTGTACATTAGAAAAAATATTAAGTTTTATATAAAATATTTATATTCCGATGTTTTGAAACGTGACTAATCTTCGGTCAAAGTACGGAGAAAGACTTAATTTTGAGTTTGATTTACAAAGAAAAAGGCTGGGGCGGGGGGAGGGGGGGGGGCAGAGTTTCACGCACAGATTCTGTGCGTGAAGCCTACTTTGGTTTTTTTTTTTTTTTTTTTAACAGGTTAGTTTGGTTCCAATTTTTTTTTTTTTTGGGTTAAAAAAGTTCCGGACCCAAACGAAACACCAAAGGGGTAGGTAATTACATCCTCAATACATTTTCGATAAACTAAAATCAATTAAAGATTTCTTAAATAAGAAATCAAAATATCTGGTAACTAATAAAACTCTAGGAAATCAAATATTTTGATATTTTAATTGCTATTCTTTTTCAGACTTTAATATTTTTAACAATTGAAGGATTACTTGAAAAAACATTTGATATTAGCAACTTTGATTTAGCAATATATTACGATTTTTTTATTTCTTTTTCTTTGATTTAAGCATTTACGTTGAATTTGAGAACTTTAGGAAAGATGTCAATTAGTATTTGTTGCCCACATATAACATTTCTGTCCGCTATGATCTAGCTGAACTACGAGAAAATAATTTTGTATGAACAATTTGAATAGAGAATAATAATTAAAAGAACATTTGTAATAAGTCATAAAACCAACCTAGTCGGTAATATTGTCCTTAAAGCTGTGAACAAATAAAGTAGGATCAATGTGGTGACATAAGATTTTTTTATTGCTGTAACGCAGCCACCCGTTGGCTTGAAGAAGCTAGCACTTGATTCTACAAAAAGAATAATCTATTTGATACCAATAATATGAGAATAGTGGAGCACTAATTTGATCATTATCTTACTAATTATAACCTGTATTGTTGTGTGTGCCCCTTTTACTTTTAACCTAGACATCACCTGGCCTGTTTTCTGTCTTTTCGTTAAGATTCCATTTTAGTATAAAATGAGATTTGCTAATTGGTTCATCTTATATATATATATAAACTTGCCATGATCAGAACTTATTGCATAACTTTATACATTTGGCGTCCAGAATTTTTATATGTGTCTGAAAGTTGGCCCTTTTCTTCTAGTTCAAAGTTGGCAATTGTTAATATGGCACTGGCTAGAAGAAGTTGCCAAATGCCTTTATAGGAAGAAAAAAAGAAGCAAATTAAACGACTAGAATCCAAATCCCCTTTTATTTTGTGGAAATAAAAGAGATTGGACTGGAAAGGGTTAAGTTATCGGAATACTATAAATTTACCAAATACATTAACTTAAAGATTTCAGTATGAGCTGCTATTTTTATGATGGTCTGAGTTTACCCAAAATTAAAATTTTCTTAGATCGACATTACATTAATGACACTTGGATAGCCTAGCGTTGTGCAATTAAGATATAATAATTAATCATAATATCTGGTTTATGACATGCTAAGAGCCAAATTAATAGATGCAGTGTGTAATATATATACATGCAGAGCAGTTGCTTCATTAGTTGCAGGGGCCTAGTTGGCAATAAATCTTCTTGTGATAATTACTGTTGAAATTGAGTATATATTTGATGTGTCTAAAATAACTCTGAAACAATGGATCCTTATTGAAGGGTACTTAGTGACCACATGACAATCATGACTTTAGACAAGTTAATTCTTTTCGACGTCAAACACTTACACTGTCATCTATAACCCATGGCGGCTTATAATGCTTTTTCTGATTATGGATTAGATTATAGTCCTTGTTAAACTAATTGCTTCACAAGATGGTCTATATATGGTTGTTTACAGTTGCAAAACTAGAGACTGATTCAGCGACGACAATCATTGGTATGCCAGCATATTCCGGATGATTGTGTTCATTTGTTTACATCATCAATACATTGAACTTAAACTCGCTTGGAGTTACGGTAAGTTTTAGTTCTTGTGAGCATTTTAATATTAAATAATATTATGTTAAAATGCATCATGGCACAATTCATTTTGCTGCAATAATTCTCACGATAATGGTCCTCAAAAAAGTGGCAATTATGCCTCATTATCCATATGAGTTAGCGGTAGAATGTGACAATTATATCCCTTGTAACTCTTATAACATCCAACTTGGTAGAATGTGACAATTATATCCCTTGTAACTCGTATAACCTCCAACTCTTTATTCACCCATATCCTCCATATTACTATCAATTTACCCCATTAAGCCACTCTTTCATTCAATTCAATTCAAGGATTAATTTTTTACCTATAAATAGAAGTCATCCTTATATTGTGGTGGGTAGAGAAAAAATATAGAGTGCATGAAAAATAAAGAGTTTTATATAGTTGAAGGAAGGTATTCTTATGGTGGA
The DNA here is from genome assembly GCF_019175385.1 of Lycium barbarum. Taxonomy (NCBI): domain Eukaryota; kingdom Viridiplantae; phylum Streptophyta; class Magnoliopsida; order Solanales; family Solanaceae; genus Lycium; species Lycium barbarum. The sequence goes on from NC_083342.1 coordinate 121,342,800, forward strand.
GCATTGGACTGTTCAATTAGTTCGGAGTTGGTTGAATCACACGACGTTGAAGGGCTATTGTGTCCTAGAGGGGACAAGTCAGAGTTGTACTGCTGGACCGGTGAAGATTATGCCGCAGTGGGCTTGAATCTCCTTAAAAAAAGCGAGATATTCGCGCCTCAGCCTGAAGATTACTTATTTATTTTTCTTCACTTTCATTTTTTTTTTCAACTATAATTGTAATTTGAGGTATATTCACCAACAATTTTAAGGAGATTTATTTTTGTTGCAGTTGGAAAAATCACGGATATCAAGATAGGAGATGTCAATATAATTCCGCTTCGACATTGCTAGATCTCTTTAAGAGATGGAAGGGTAAAGTATTTTTCTACTTACTCAACTCAAGCGGAGAAAAGTTTAAAAAAAACTTTTTACCTAATATTTTTATGAGTAAAGTGATACTACTTTTGAATAGTATAAATTGTTATTTAAATTCTCAAAATAGTGGGGGCTAAAGAAGTGAGAAAATTATATATCATGAAAAATGATTTCTGCATCCTTGAGAATGTTTTAAAAAAGTGTGGCAAGTGCATGTATTAATTTTGAAAATTGACATGTTATTTTTGCCTCAATGGTTGATCATTTGTTGATCTTTGGCTCTAACATTGGTGTTGTTAAATTAAACTCAAAGTAAATGCAGCGAATTTCATTCTTAGAATTAAGAATATAAAAAAATGTGATAAATTTTTTCTTAACCAGTCACATTATGTTGAGAAAATTGTGAAGTGTAGTTTTGTGGATTGTACATGTGTTGCAATTCCTTTTGATTAAGTGTTTATTTATTTCTAATTCAAAGTGAAAAATTGTGATAAATCAAAAAGAAGTATGCTAGCCTAAATATGATATATGCGACTGACTGCATTTGCTTGATACTAGCTATGCAGTGGAAGTACTTAGCAGATACAAGCAAACAAGGTATATTTATTTGGTAAGAAAATTCATGACTGGTTTTAAAAAAGTAAAAAACATCCTGTTATACTCAAAGATTTTTTGATGCAGATGAGAAAACTTTCTGCTATGTGTTAGAAATAAAAAAAACTATTATTGTTAACTCTACCATGTAGGCTAAACTAATTGCTTTAGTTTCAGCTACAAAAGAAGAGAATTGGTTGAGAAATTTATTCATTATGATAGCACTAATGTTATTGGTAGAGTTCAATGCCGTTATCACAACGGTAAATTCAGACCCACGAGGAGAAAGTATAATATTGCGATATTATTTCTGAAAGTGGTATACCATAAATATTGATTGTGTTAAATCTTGCAGATTTATAGACAAAGGCTTTTGTAAGAGAAAGGGTCTGGAGCACATCGAGGGAGATGGATTGAACCCCGAAAATTTTGGAGTCATATATGAGGAAGCCCGAACTTGGGACTAGAGATCCAATAACCAGGTTCAATGGGAAAAACGAATCGTATATGACTTGTTGTGAAAATGTACTATTTTATTTATTCCATCCCTATGGTGTGAGTGCTTTATCCTGTAATGATTTGTGGAGGTTGAGTCTCTGAACTCATAATGAAAATATGTAGCTCGTATGAGTGAGTATTAAAGTTACAGGAGCACCCTTGACAGGATTTCACCAATGTGAGTGTGGAAGAAGGCTACTTCCTGTGAGAATTGGGCTTGTCTCAAAAGCACTCATGAAAATCGGGATAGCACAAGACCGTAATGTGCTGGCTAATAAAGCTTATGTCAACACCTTGATTATTATGTATAAGCAGTGATACTGTATTTCTCTTAAGCAGTCATAGTTCAAGTCTGAGACCACTACGGTTTTGGAGCAAAGGTTACTGTTTTACTAAGTGGAGGTTCAATGCAGAGCACACGTTCATTATGCATAATAGTCTCCCTTCAACTAAGTTGGTGTTAACTCTCATTGTAATATTAAAATGAGTGGGGGATTGTTAGTTCTTGTAAGCATTTTAATATTAAATAATATTATATTAAAGTGCATCATGACACAATTCATTTTGCTGCAATATTCTCACGTTAATGGTTATCAAGAAAGTGGAAATTATGCCTCATTATCCATATGAGTTAGTGGTAGAATGTGGCAATTATATCTTTGTAACTCTTATAACCTCCAATTCTTTATTCTCCCATATCCTCTATATTACTACCAATTTAATACCCCATTAAGTCACTCTTTTCATCCAATTCAACTCAAGGATGAATTTTTCACCTATAAATAGAAGTCATCCTTATAGTGTGGTGGGTAGAGAAAAAATAGAGTGCATGAAAAAGAGAGAGAAAAAAGAGAGAGTTTTATATAGTTGAAGGAAAGTGTTCTTATGGTGGAGCTTTGGACTCTTCAACCAGTCCGGAGTTTTTGAGTCACACGATACTGACGGGTTATTATATCATGGAGAGGACAAGTCAGAGTTGTATTGCTCGATTGGTGAAGATTATATGTCACAGTGGGGCTTGAATCTCCTTAAAGAGAGCGAGATATCTGCGCCTCAACTTGAAGATTACTTATTCAATGTTCTTCATTTTCATTTTATCTTTCTACTATAATTATAATTTGTGGTATATTCACCAATAGTAAGTTTCTTGTATAAAGAATTAATTGGTAATCTGGTGAATAAAATAGTACTACTAAATTGCAATGTACGACATATTAAAATTCACTCATAAAAAACAATCTCACAGTTATTCTCTTTATTTCTTTATAATATATTTCGAATAAATACATTATTTTAGCTGAAATTGCACTTCCATATATTAAAAAATCGAGTACAAAGGAGGGGGATATGGCCTTACGTGCCTCACAAGCACAAAGCTGGATTGTCCCAAAACAATTCTTTTATAGATGGGAAGAAAGAAAGACAGATGGCAAAAACACTAGATATCCTCTCCTATACATAACAGAGTTAAGGAACATCAAAGAGGTATTTGTGTTCCAACTTTCTACCCAAAAAGAAGGTATTCTTGAGTTGCTTCATTCTGAAAGAAGGAAATTGTAAAATATCCATTCTTATATGTATTTCGAATAAATACATATACGTCCTTTTGACAAGAAAGAAAATCGTTTACTTTCTGAAAAATAACTGTTTTATTTTCTATACCAAAACTTCAGTTACTGCACTGAAGAAAAAGTTCAATTCTTGTTGTTCAAAGCCAAAGAAAAAGTATGTTTAGTAGGAAGACATGATTCTTTCAGGTCATAATACTAGTTCTTGCAAAACCCAGATACAAACACATTAAATTGCTTTCAGAAAAGTCAACAAAACAAAACAAAAACTGTTTGCTCATCTAAACGCCACTCACTCGGGTTCTCCACTGACTCTTGTAGTTTCTAATGTTAATACGCCTCGGCTCTTTCAAATTTTGCCGTGAAAGAGACATATATTCTAATCTATAAGAACATATATATATTTGCCCCTTATGCATCAAATTTATTTTATTGGATCATAATCTAATCGAGTAATCCTGCTTTGAACATTTTCAAATGATTTTTCCCTGGTTATAAAGATCGAAGATAAAAAATTCAGCTGTAAACTAGCAGAATTACAGAAAATATACTGCGTGCGTGGTAAAATCTTTCGTTAAATTCTAAACACAATTTTCTTTCATCATCTCTTGTGAACAATTTTATAGAATTATGTTATTTTCGATTTTTGTTTGACTTCTTAACAAGGATCAAAGGGTTTATGGAAAACAGTCTCTCTACCTATCAAGGTAGGATTAAGGTCTGCACACTTCACTAGCTATGTTGATCAAATTAAGAACTTTAATGTGCATGTGGAAACGTCTTATCATTACATCATTTTTAGGTTAAAATTGTGTTTTTAGTCGGTTGACGACTTATTTCAACTTGTGTTTATTCGTCTATCTATAAATTGACTTTTATTATCAATATCACATTGTTGTTTAACTGACCATCAAATTCAATTGAACCTGTTTGGTCTTCTGCCCCTAGAATTTAACATCTGACAGCTCTCCTACCATGTCAACTTTACTTGTAATTTATATGTATTGAATTTTAAAAAATTAAATAACCAATATACAGATTATTAAACTGTCCCAGCAAAATTGAATTATTTCATCTCTTTTTCCTTGGTAGGCCTCCTCCCTTTTCTTTTATTATTACCTCTTCATTAATTAAGACTATAAATATTTTTAAAAGTCGAATGGACATCATCAGTGACGCATTTATACTATCGACATATTGCTCATTTAATTTTCTGATCACATGGAATGTTCTTTAGGGATGTTTGCGCCATTGTAACAGCTTTCAAGAATCAAGAAGTATATAGTGAAACACTATTCGCAAATTTAAACTTTTGAGGCGTTCCTTCATTAAATTAAAAGTGGGGTTGGTTCACTACTGATAAGCGTGTGATACTCCCACCATCCCATATTACTTGACAACTTTCCCTTTTACACGCCCCTTAGAAACTTATAAATAAAAAATGTATTTTATTACCTTACTCCTGTCTTTTTCCAACAAATACATTCTAATCAATATTGATTATTTTCAAGAAAATTTAATACTAAGATTAAGATGCGAAAGATTTAATTAATTTTATCTTGATTTTGTAAATGAACAAGTAATTTGGGATATGTATTTTTAGTAATGTGACCAAGTAATATGGGACGGAGGAAGTAAATATTAACAATCCTCTTTTATTTATTTTATCTCTCTGAATCCGATGGCTCGAACTAGCAGACAAGTAAGCTAAACCAAAAAATTACTACAATACATAGACATATTCAGGATTTATGTTTGCATGAGTGTAACCTGTAAGAAATTTAACATTAAATTTACTGTATAATTATAATTATGAATTCAAACCTACTATTTTGTTGCAATTTTATTGAATTTTATATATAAATTTTTATTATGTGTCGAAACTTGAAAGTATTAAATTCAAATGAACTAATTGCAAAATAGCTGCATCCGCCGGTGACTAAATATATAACAAGAGAAGTCCAGAAAGATGCAAACTTTATATTTATATTTACATATAAGAAACGGGTTACCAACTAGCAGTCCAAAGACGAAAGGTACTCAATCTACGTGCCAAAAAAAAATGGTGCACCCGTATATAGTCCAAAGACGATATAAAGGTTTCACCATATGTGCACATTCTCTCTACTTTTTGGCCGATTTGCTAATACTCACAAAAGAAGAAAGAATCATAAAAAGGATAATTAACTACTAATGAAACTCTCATAAGAAGAGAGTTCATTCGAGCTACCATTTGCATGGAGATGGTGCAGTTCGATGGATGAGCAAAGATCGACAAAGAGGGCAAGTGAATTGGCACCTCTCTAGCCATCTCTCTATACACTCCATGTGAAACACGTGCTTGCATCTTGGTAATTGACACACAACATGTTCCTTCTCGAAATCAACCAAACAAATAGAACATGTTTCGTCGTGGCCGCAACTTCTTGGTGACATGTCTAAATCAAGAAACCTACTTGCTGGAAGAATCAGCGTGCAGTTTGAATCCTCAAGAAGATCGTCTTTACATGGCTGCAAATACAAATATACCCTAATAAATTTCACGATGTTGCGGATAGATTGCTTTAGTTGAAGAAACGGAATCCACACACAAGTATAAAAGATTATGATGGGTATATGAGAAGAACCGTATATTAAACTGATCATTTTTTCTGAAAGCTAGATTTTTTCTTCAGGTTTTGACTAGTAATAGATACAGGAGAGATGAGAATGAATAAGAGAATTTAAGGACTTGATGTGAGGATAAGTGAAGGGCAGACCTCTATTTATATAAAGAGTTCCATCACAAAGTCAAGTTCCGTGGCGTGGCATCGAATTTATCTTAACGTTTTAAAACCATTGAGCTGACATTTGACTTTGGGAACTATAGTCACCGGATCAGTTAATTAGTAGCTAAAGAATAAGAGAACATGGAAATATTAAATTTTATATGGAAGTAGTTCAAACATGAATCGTGCTTGGCATGGGGTTTGGACAAGTATAATGTACTGCTGCTCTCTCTATCTCAAAAATACCTCTTTCATTTCTCGAAAATCAAACTACATGAAATTTAACTTATATTTCAAGATGTATATTTTATCATATTAAATATGAAAAAAATTACAACTTAGTACTCTTCGTATAATTTTCAAATAACTAAATTTTAATCTTAAAGATGTTAAATTGATCTAATTCAAATTAATTAAAAAGTTAGTCAAATTAACTTTTGGACGACGAAACGCGACAAATATATACTCCCTCCGTCCCTATGTATGTGATATTGTTTGATCAGGCATGAAATTTAAGATAAAAAGAAAGACTTTTGAAACTTGTGGTCTAAAATAAGTTATAAATATTTGTGTGGCTATTAATCATTTGATTAAGAGTAAAAGAAGAAGTTTCTAGTTAAATTATTTCTAAATATAGCCTAAAATGGTATAACCAAAGTAATTGTTTTGCCAATGATGAATTTCGCGTCACGGAATGAATTTAAGAACTAAGGATATTTTCAATATCGATAGCAGCTCCTGCTGAAGCAATTATAGCAGCAATGTATTATTCTTTTATGGATGGACTAAAAATAGAAAATTTATCGCAGAGAATAATATTTTAGAACGGAAGCAGTATTAATATTCAACAATCTAATGGGGGACTGCTGTTAGGCTGGCGCCGACCCCACACATGACAAATGTAGTAAAATATTTTTTTAATACTTATAAGAAAGGAAGGGAATTGAAGGTGCAGTGATATTTAGGCTAAGGGTATGTATCTGACCACCTGATCCATTTTGTTTTATTGTGTGAACGCCGACGAATCTGATTGTGTTTCTTACATTGCGTTAATTTAACATTCACGAAATAATCCATGTGACAGCCACGGTATTTTACTGTAGCTGCCTGCTTTGATGGCCGATTTCACCCTCTCCGAGGCACCGTACCATGTTTTCCTTCAAAACATATGCGGTCAAGGTTTCTATTACTCTTCTTACAAACATAACTACCTAATCCATGTAGTATTTGTTTTGCTTCCTCCGTAACAGTTGTGGCATATGAAGAAACTTTAATAAGCAGAAATTTTAATAATGAGTTGTATTGTTTTTTATATTTATATTAATGGTCAAAATACACCTGAATTATCACTTTTTCGTAAATTTCTCACTTGAATTATCAGGTGTGCGAATTTTCTACCTAAACTATCACCAGTTATTTATTAAAACACACCCTCAACTATTAGTTTATCACTAACTCACACACCTGATAGTTCGAGTAGAAAACTCGCTAAAAAATAATAATCTAAATGTGTTTTTAACCATTATCTCTATTATTTATATATATTATCTACATATACATATCTAATAAAAATGTTTGACTAAGTACTTTCCGTGACATCATCATATTATGATAGGAGAATTGGAAAAAGAAGTTTAATCGATATTCCGATTATGAGCCTGTTTGGATTGGCTTATAAGTTGCTTATAAGCTGTTTTCAGCTTTTTTGAGTGTTTGACTTGTCAGCTTAAAGTCATTTTGTGCTTAAAATAAGCTCAAAAAAATAATTGGGCCCATTTGACTTAGCTTATCTAAAGCAGCTTATAAGCTGAAAACAGCTTATAAGCCAAAAAAAAATAAGTTAGACTACGCCAACTTTTTTTTTTAGCTTATAAGCTGCAAACAGCTTATAAACATAAGCCCATCCAAACAGGCTCTATGTCTAACTAATAATGACACAAAATAAGTACGTCAAGCATCTCAATCAAATGGTAGAAAATGCCAAAAAAGAAGTAACTCGAAAAGTGGTTGAAACAATGGCAATTGACCTTGATTTTGACTTTCAAATAAGCACTACCCTTGCCAATGTCAAAGGGCTTGAAAAGACTTATTCCAACAATATATGTTATAGGATGAATACGACATCTAAACTATTTGATATTACTTCGCAATTGGTCTTTAGATGCGCCCCCTTTAACTAAAATTCATTTTCCAAATGATTCACATCATTTTGACGATCGAGGGAAAACGTTCCCTTTTTAAAATGTTGCATCGTCCAAGTCCGCCTAATTCAACGTTCGCTATTTGTTAGAGATGATCTACACATAAATAACTCAACAGATTGGTATACTAGTAAGTATTGAATTATAAGTTAGATTCAGAGAACGAGAATCTTTCTAGTAAGTCTGCAAACTTCATTGTGGTTGACTTGCCGTCAGAAAATGAGTTAGGGAGCACAACTGATGGTCCTACAATATTACTGACAAAGTGACTACTGACCTAAGCAATTAAGAATATTCACTTTTGTAATTGGCACCGTAAAAAATTTTTATACTATCAGTGTTCTAACCTATTGCAAAAGCTAATTTCATTTAATATAACTTTTATGTAAGCCTGGCAACCGGTTTGGTTTAACCGGTTCAAACTGGTAACCGGACCGGTAAAATCAGAACCGGAACCGATGGAACCGGTTTGCCGATTCCGATTAACCGTTTAAAATCTACTGGTCCGGTTTTGATTTTTTGAGACTGGAACCGGTTATACCGGTCAAAATAAAATATATATATATATCTATATATATATATATATATATTTTTAAATATGGCCGTTAACTGTGTGGGCTGGACCGTTGGGCAACGGTCCATTTTGCAAAAATGGCCGTTGCCAACGACTCCAAATGCCCCTTTTGGTCCCCCAACACCCCCCCCCCCCACCCAACACCCAATTTTTTTTTTTTTTACACTTTAACCCATCCCCACGCCTATATAAATCCCTCTTCATTTCCAATTTTAATCCACACCAATTCACTCTTCTCTTTCTCTCAATTATAGTTACTTTGCAACAATTAGCCACTTTAAATTTCTCTCAATTAAATATTATAAAATTTTATTCTAGTTTCAATTATTAATTTTTCAATTATAATATTGTTGGTGGAGTTGGTGATTTTGCAACAATCCAAAGTAGCTTTGGTGGATTTGCAATTCTAGCCGCCTTCACTTTGTTGGAAATTAGTCCGGCAATTTGGTACCTTCGTTCCAACTCTATCTTTATTTTTTGCTATTTAATTTACGCAATTTAATTTGTTGCAATTTATTTTCTTGTGATTTATTTGAGTGTGGTTTAAATTAATTCTATTTAATAATGGCGAAGAGATTTAGACGTGGTGCCGATAGTAGTGGTATTGTTAGGGGTGGGTTTAATGAGGAAACATTTGTGAACGAAACACCTAATTTAGGTATTGATGTTGGTGGAAATAATCCACTTTTAGATCATGAGGCAATGCAATAACATTATACCGACACTTTTAATGAAATTGATGATGATGATGATGATGAAACACAAGCCCCCGAAAATCCCATAGGAGATACAGGTCCTGCATAATCACATACACAAGACAAACCTCCAAGAACTCGTAAGTCAACCGCTAAAATCTGGGGATTTATGACTAAGAATAAGGAAAGACAAACAGCTACATGCAATATATGTAGACAAGAATTTATTTTTAAGCAACAAACTAGTAAGGATGGTGGAACGGGTACCCTAACGAATCATATGAAAGGTAAACATGAGTATGTTTGGGGAGAGCAAACGGGTTCAAATTTGGGGGTATTCAAATGACAATAGACCCACGAACCGGTAAAAATTTTAAGTATGACAAGAAAACATAGCGTGTAGAAATAGCTAAAATGGTTGCTTTTGATGCTCTACCATTTTCCTTTCCTTCGGGTTTGGGGTTTGTTACTTATATTCAACGTTGTTATAATCCGTTATTTGACGGTATTCCTAGAAGTACTTGTAGAGCGGATGTTATAGATTTGTATAAAAAAAATATAGATTTTATTTGCGTCCTGTATTTAATTCTTTAAATTGTAATATTTCTCTTACCGCCGATTTGGGTCTTAGTCTTAACAAGTTAGATTTTTTTGCTATTACGTGTCATTGGGTTGATGATAATTGGGTGATGCGAAAAATAATTATAGCTTTTTTATATGATAAAGGGAAAGGTCGTCACGATGAAAAAAATTTAGCGGATTCAATGTCTACTATTATGAGATTTTTTAACATTTATAGAAAAACACTTTGTATTGCTTTAGATAATGCTTCTAATAATACAAAGGTGATTGGTCTTTTAAAAAGGGAATTAAACCCTCTGCTAAAAAATATTTTTCATGTGAGATGTAATTGTCACATTTTAAACTTGATTGTTAAAGATGGTCTTGAGTGTTTTGAAGATTCTATTAAAAAAGTTAGAAATGATGTTTCGTTTCTTTTTTGTAATGCTAATAGGGCAAAACTGAGAGATTTTAATAATTCTTGTGTGGAAAATGGCCTTAGGCCTAGGAAAATTCAAGTAGAAGTTGACACTAGATGGAACTACACTTACATTATGTTATAACAAGCATATGATTATAGGATTCCATACAACAAGTTCACAACCATTTTAATACAAATAGTAATGATTGGTTAAATATTACCGATTGGGAAGATGTTAAGGAATGTGTTGAACTCTTACAAAAATTTTATAATGCAACTCTTGCTTTTTCTAGACAATTTTATCCCACGGTAACCGGAATTTTAGCTTACTTAGAAGAAATAACTAAAGTTTTACTAGAGTATAAAAATAAATCTGGTTATCAAGCGGCTATTTTTAATATGACAACAAAATTTAAGAAGTATTTTTTTCTCATCCCAACTTTATTTATATTGGGTTCTCTTTTAAATCCTTGTTTAAAAACGTCTTATACTAGAGCATTGGTTAATCAAATTTATACCTTTTTAGAAGTTGAAGAGGAAGTTGAACCATCTTTAACTGAAGCCGAGCTCGCTATTGATGCCGAGTTTAGAAAAGTTTTTAGTCATTATTATAATTTGGAAGAAAATGCTACACCTGTTGCTCCACACCCTACTACTTCTCAAAGTAGCAAAAAAGGCTTGTCGGGTTTGTCGCATTTAAAAGTTTTACATTCACATCCAACTCCTTCTTATAATGTAAACTTTGATGAATATCACCTTTATTTGATGCAGCAAAATGTGAATATCAAGGAACTAGATGATTTGGACGTCTTAGCATGGTGGAAGAGATACAAGGCAAGTCATCCGATACTTTCAAGAATGGCTCGAGGTATCCTTACGGTTCAAATATCAACTGTGGCTTCTGAGAGTGCATTTAGCCAAGGAAGACAACAAATTGGAGACCATAGACACTCATTATCCGGATTTAGCTTGCAAGTACTAGTGTGCATTCGCGATTGGATTAGATCGGAGCGACGGAACCAAAACTTAGAAATGGTGGAAGGCGAAGAGGAAGAGATTGAAGATTTGATAGCAAGTGAAGCGGACCAAATGGAAGACTTTGAAGATATCTCCATGACCGAATATGATATGGTGAATATTAGCCAAATGATTGACACTTTTTTATTTTATTATTCTACTATTTCTTTACAATTCATGTATTATTTGCAAGTTAAAAAAAACTACAACTTGCAAATAAATGTTATCCATGAATGAATAAAATATATGGCTCATTGAGCTTTCTTCTATTTACTTGTGTTCATATTTTTACTTATATTAAGTTAGGAATATACCTAAAATATACTAAGAATATAATTATAATATACATCTACTTAAATTAAAAACTAGAAAGTTATATTCTTGAAAAATATACTAAGAATATACTTATAATATAAATATACTTAATTTATAAAATAGGAATTTATAAACTTAGAAAAAACTTAAGCTATAAATAACTTAAGTTATAATACATATAACTTAAACATATATAAGTATATATAGTATACATATAACTAAAACATATATACATATATATATATATATATATATATATATATATATATACTATACAAAAAACAAAAACAAAAAAGATTTTCTAATGTTTTGGACCGGTCCGGTCTGGTTTCCAATTTGAAACCGGTGGCCGGTTTCGGTTTTAGACCGGTAACCGGCCGGTTTACTAACCGGTTACCGGTCCGGTCCGGTCCGGTTTGAACCGATTGCCAGGCTTACTTTTATGGACGTCGTCTAATCTTGCATGTGACCTGATAGTGTATGAATTCATTGTTAGCTTAATTAAACTAAGAGCCCGTTTGGATTGGCTTATAAGTTGGCTTATAAGCTGTTTTCAGTTTTTTTGAGTGTTTGGCTGGCCAGCTTAAAGTCATTTTATGCTTAAAATAAGCTCAAAAAAATAATTGAACCCATTTGACTTAGTTTATCTAAAGCAACTTATAAGCTGCAAACAGCTTTAAGCTGTAAGCCAATCCAAACGGGCTCTAAAAAAGTTTCTAATAGACTATTACATAATCATATAAAGGACTGTTTGAACGTATTATATAGTCCTATCAAGTGTTTGATACCTGCTTTAGGACCCAACTAATTCATATTCATGTTGGAAAGTTTTATTAAGGGGTTAAGTGTGCTATTCTACCATAGGCGACTCCATTATTATTTCAAAACTCAAATTCTAGAATTCTGATTAAGATATAATATCGCGTTTAAACTTTCTAAATTAAAGATTGTAGATTTTGCTCAGTACTAAATTATTCAGTAATTTATAGACCAATTGAATAAAGAATAGGACAAACAAATTGAGAAGGATGGGAAACAAATTGAGAAGGATGGGACCGTTATGTTATGAATCTCCAATATCGATCCGAGCTAATGACGAAAATAAGATGTTTGCTTTTGAATATATAGACAAAATGCGATTTCGAAATCTTAGATGGCTCTATTACGTCAAATATGACATTTAAAGATCAACTATATAGAAAACTAAATTGCAGCCAAATCCTGAAGTTTGTTGTTCAAATCAAATCATAATTGAACTCTAGATAGAGGATTTGAGAATATCATTCTGAAGTTTTTCGTTTCAGTATACAGTTCGACACAACTAGATCAACCATTCGAGTCCTCTAGTTTTCTGTCTTCCATTATTATGACATGTTGGAGTTGAACTGATGGTTGACCTTTTATTTTGAGAATATCTCTATTAATACTTTTAGAGTCTTTAGTCTCAATATATATATAGTGACCATTAAATCAACAGCTCTGGTCCTCATATTATGTCCTGCATTATTATTGCTCAATGGACAGTCTTTGCCTTAAAATTTGTTTCTTGTGCAATCCATTTGACCAACATTATATTTGAGGGCCATTCAAACAAAGAGGAAAAAACAAACTCATGATCTATTAGAGGTCACTTTCTTTGCTTAGCAGCTAACATGACAATGTCGATCCAACTGCCTCCGCAGATCAACTTTAGTATCAAAATGAGTTTAAAAACAAGAGTAATGGTTGGCTTGTGATTTATCATTTTGGCTTTATTCAATTAAATATGTTAAAATAAGTGCACAATCTAGCATTTATTAATCCTTATCCGGTAGATGATCATGATAGTGACACTGTGACAGTCCAACCAAATCTTATCAGCAATATAGTTGAGTTTACTGCGGAGACCAGAAAACATGAAATGTTTCTCAATGTTTAGGAGAATGACAATATAGAGAATTTTTACATTATCAATATAATTTAGTATGTTGCGAATTACCAGTCGTATTTTCCAGATAATTTAAAGGATTCAGGACACATGGCCGTAAGGTGTCGAAGGATTACGATTTTCACCGGAACATAGTAATGTGCGTGGAAATTTTTCTACTTCATTTAATGAGCTACTCAGTTCAAGATTCGTTCACTAAGTAGTCAATGATTTAGAATGTATTCACTAGCTAATGGTTCAAGTCCAAAAGACACCATTATTGATGCATATTACTAGACTAATGTCTCAAAAATATTTTCAAAATTTCTTGAAACAAGTGGGGGATTGTTAAGTTAATGTTTTAATTAATTTTGAAACATTTCATATGATAAAAGTTTTTCAAAACTAAATGAATTCGAATTTGAAGATACATTCTTCATTTAGTATTTTACGTTTTAGGTTCTTGAAAGTTACATGAAAGTTGCATGTATTTTAAGAAAATTCATAAACCTATTTTAAATCCTATTTAATGAAAACTTTTATGTTATGTAATTTTTTATCCTATAAATAGTGTTTCATTCTTTTGGAAAAGGCAAGCACTTGAAGAAAACAATTTCCCCTTAAAACTTTAGAGAGACATTGATCATAAGGTGAAATCACCAATTCAAGAATAGAAGAGCAACTTTCTTGAATGCTACTTGTTGTGGCTTAGTTGAATCCCGAAGATAGAGTTGTTATTTATTCTTCCGTTTGCTCGTGGGAGAGACTTCAACTATCTTCAAGAAACGTCTTAACGTGCCTCTAAGCCAAGCAAGTTTATTTTGGATTTCTTTTATTATTATCATTCTTGTTCTAACAATTTGAAGATTGTTGTCTCTATGGCTACTACATCAACATTGAATGGTGTTCCATCTCTGCCTAATCCTAATTTTGAAATATTCGATGGCAAAGACTTTCCTAGATGGCGTGGAAAGATGGAATTCTTTTTAAGACGATTGAAGTTGGCATATGTTCTTGAACAACCTTGTCCTAATACTCCTGGTTCTGAGGTAACAACTGACGAGGCTACTTTGATTAAAGAACAAATTGCCAAGTGGAAAGATGATGATTATTTATGTAAGAATTATATTCTTGGAGGAATGTCCAACAAATTTTATGATCAATATTATACCAAGTGCAAATTTGCTAAGGATATTTGGGACACTCTCCAAAATATCTATTTGGCAGAAGAGGCGAGTTCAGCACGCATGGGCTTTGAGGGAGATTTCCCACCAATTTGGTGACGGTGGACGAGTGAATCCTTGAGGTATCTCATAACTATCGGCTTTGGCCGTAGAGGCAGCGGTGGTGGCCTCTTTGGATGGCTAGCTTTGTTCTTGCTCATAAGGCTCGGATTCATCTTCATGATCCTCAGTCTCTTCTTTAGGTGTTTCAGATTTGACCAGAAGTGATACGTAGCTTTGTACCATTCCCGTGACTTTGTCTGAGAGGTTCTCGCTATAGTGTTCCAACTCAGTAGCCTCTTTTGGCCGTGGGCTCCCAGCCAAATCAACGATTCGGTCGGCCTCTTTGATTTTTTCTTTGACCAAATTCTTGTTTCAAACTATATGGAGTTCAAAATGGTTGATGATAAGTCAATCACTGAACAAGTGCAAGAATTCCAACTTATAGCTAATAAAATTTCTATCTCTGGAATTGCTCTTGATGAAAATTTTCATGTTGGTGCTATTGTCTCGAAACTTCCTTCCTCTTGGAAAGAATACAGAAGCAAACTCTTACACAAGAAAGAAGATTTGGCTCTTGAGCAATTGTTGCAGCATTTGCAAATTGAACAAGAGACTCGATATCGTGACAATAATATTTTGAAGGAACCCGTCATGAAAGCTCGTGTGGTTGAAGAAAAATCAACCAAGAAGAAATCTGTTAATAAGAAAATTCTGAAGGCAAAGAGAAGTACGAATTTTAAGCGTACTAGCACCAATTCTAAGTCGGTTGAATGTTACCACTGTCACAAATTTAGTCACTATGCGCGTGATTGTAAAATTCTTAAAGCTGAAAAGAAGAAAGAAAAGGCAAATAATCAAGGAAAAGATGAATTTGTAGCAATGGTTACCGAAGCATTTGTAGCAGGAAATCAAGTGGAATGGTGGATAGACACTGGCGCAACTCGTCATATATCAGGTGATCGAAATGCTTTCAAGACCTATGAATTAGTGGGGGACGATAAAGTTTTGTATATGGGAAACTCGTCCTCTGCTAAGGTTGTGGGAAAAGGAACTGTTGAATTGAAGTTTACTTCCGGAAAGATAGTCACGCTGATAGACGTATTGCATGTTCCTGAAATTCGGAAGAACTTGGTGTCGGGTACACTTATTTTGAAGCATGGTTTTAGAATGATTTTTGAGGCTATAAATTTATACTGTCTAAAAATGGCATATTTGTTGGAAAAGGCTATGCTACAAATGGAATGTTCAAACTCAATATTGATAATGAAAATATTTCTGCTTATATTGTGGAGTCTCTAGATTTATGGCATGAACGTCTTGGTCATGTGAATTTTAGATCCATACAACTTATGGTTAAAAATGGATTAATTAAGGACTGTGGAAAAGATCATACTACTAAGTGTCTTACTTGTAGTAAATGCAAGATAACAAAGAAACCTTTTAAGATGGTTGAAAGGACATCCACACTTTTGGAATTAATTCACACCGATATCTGTGAGATGGATTGTTTGTCACGTCATGGTAAGAGATATTTTATCACTTTCATTGACGATTACTCAAGATATACATATGTCTTTCCATTAAGAACAAAAGATGAGGCTTTTGAGTCTTTCAAAACATATAAAGCAGAAGTTGAAAATAAATTGAGTTTGAAGATTAAATCAATTAGATCTGATAGAGGTGGAGAATATTTAAAATCAGATTTTATTGATTTTTGTGAAAAAGAAGGCATTGAAAAACAATTGACTACATCTTATACACCACAACAAAATGGTGTAGCAGAAAGGAAAAATAGGACTTTCATAGAAATGGTTAATTCTATGCTTTATGGATCTGGTATGCTTGGAAATTTGTAGACTGAAGCCATACTTTCAGCCTGTCATATTTTGAATCGAATACCTTCCAAGAAACTTGAGGCATCCCCTTATGAACTTTGGAAGAACCGAAAGCCAAATATAAATTATTTTAAAGTGTGGGGCTGTTTGGCTCATGTTAGATTACCAGATCAACATTTGGCTAAGGTTGGTTATAGAGGAGATTATTGAATCCTTACATGCTAACTTTTTTGAGAATATATTTCCTAAGAAAAAGGAATCTTTAGAACAAGATGCAAGTTCTTTTACATCTCCTCTTAAAAGGAAAACAGTTGAGTCCATGGAAGAAAGCCATCTGAGGCGCAGTATAAGATCAGCCCAGCCAAAGAACTTTGGACCTGATTTTCAAGTCTATTTGGTTGAAAAAGATCCTGAAAGTTACACTGAAGCAATATCTTCCCATGATGCTCCTTTTTGGCGTGAAGCTATTGATGATGAAATGCATTCTATCATGTCAAATAATACATGGATTTTATCAAATCTTCCTCCTGGGTGTAAATCTATTGATTGTAGATAGATATTTAGGAAGAAATTAAAGTTTGATGGTACTATAGATAAGTACAAAACTCGCTTGGTAGCAAAAGGTTTTACTCAAATGAAAGATATTGATTATTTTGATACATTTGCACTTGTAACTCGGATGACATCTATTCGGCTCTTAATTGCTTTAGCAGTAATTCATAATATGATAATTCATCAAATGGATGTTAAGACCGCGTTTTGAATGGAGATCTAGATGAAGAAGTTTACATGAAACAACCGGAGGGGTTTATCATTCATGGTCAGGAACATAAAGTTTGTAAGCTTCGTAAATCTCTTTATGGATTAAAACAAGCTCCAAAGCAATGGCATGAGAAATTTAGAAAGGCCATGATTTCTAATGGCTACTCAATCAATGGTGGCAATATATGCATATTTAGTAAATTTCAAGAAAATTTTGGAGTTATAATTTGTCTCTATGTGGATGACATGTTGATCTTAGGAACTGATATTGAAAGAGTTAAAGAAACAAAATCATTTCTTGCTTCTCAGTTTGAAATGAAGGATCTTGGAGAAGCTAATGTAATTTTGGGCATTAAAATTGTGAGATCAGCTAATGGTTTGACTCTTACTCAAGCAAGTTATATTGAGAAAGTTCTGAAGAGGTTTGGTCATTTTGATGACAAGCCTGCTCCTACACCATTTGATCCTAGCATCAAACTAGTGCGAAACTCTAGTGACATTCTTGATCAATTGACGTATTCTCATATTGTTGGGAGTCTTATGTATGCCATGCATTGTACCAAGCCAGATATTGGTTATGCAGTAGGAACTTTGAGCAAGTTTACCAGTAACCCCAGAGTTGAACATTGGAATGCCTTAATTCGTGTTTTAAGGTATCTAAAGGGCACGATTAATAATGGCCTACATTATTCTACCTTTCCAACAGTTATTGAAGGCTATAGTGATGCTACTTGGAATTCTGATCCAAATGACTATAAATCTATTACTGCTTGGATTTTCACTTTGGCCGGAGCAGCAATCTCTTGGAAATCAAAGAAGCAGACATGTATTACTCACTCAACCATGGAGTCAGAATTTATAGTTATGTCTTCTGCTGGAGAAGAAGCTGACTGGCTTCGAAGTATGCTGATAGATATTCCTATGTGGAGTAAGCCAATGCCACCTTTGACTATCTATTGTGATAATAAAGCTGCTATTTTTCGGGCTTCAAGTGATTGTTACAATGGCAAATCGAGGCAAGTTCATCTCAAACACAATCATGTGAGAAGACTATTGGAGGATGGCATAATGTCGCTTTAATATGTGACGTCCAGATTTAATCTAGCAGATCCTTTGTCTAAAGGGTTAGGCAAAGAGTTAGTAATGGAAACTTGTAAAGGGATGGGAATAAAGCCTGTTGTAAATTAATTGTACTTTATGGTAACCCTACCTAATGATGTAATCTTAGGTTCAAAGGGAAAAACAAGTAAAGTTACAATTGTGGAGCACATCAATAAAATTTCCATTTCTTCAAAGAGTGAGTAAATGTGCATAGGTTGAGATTCTATTCTCTTAATAAATCTATAAGACCGATCTCGGTTGGAGTTAGTATGACGACTCTTGATAGATTTACCAATATTCCTACTGTAGAGGAGGATGAGATTATATTCTCTTAATGAGTCTATAAACCGGTATCGGTTGGAGTGTGTAGGAACCCTCTTGATAGATTTATCGACACTTTGCTTTAAAGGAGGATGAGATTAAATTCTCTTAATGAATTCATAGACTATTTGGTCGGAGTATGCAAAGTTACTCTTGATGAATTCACCGCGCTAAGTGCGAAGTGGAGGCCGCTTCAATAAGATTTTTAACAGGGAAATCTTAAAGCACTTAGTTTAAAGGATTCAGGACACATGGCCGTAAGGTGTCGAAGGATTACAATTTTCACCGGAACATAGTAATGTGCGTGGAAATTTTTCTACTTCATTTAATGAGCTACTCAATTCAAGATTCGTTCACTAAGTAGTCAATGATTTAGAATGTATTCACTAGCTAATGGTTCAAGTCCAAAAGACACCATTATTGATGCATATTACTAGATTAATGTCTCAAAAATATTTTCAAAATTTCTTGAAACAAGTGGGGGATTGTTAAGTTAATGTTTTAATTAATTTTGAAACATTTCATATGATAAAAGTTTTTCAAAACTAAATGAATGTGAATTTGAAGATACATTCTTCATTTAGTATTTTACGTTTTAGGTTCTTGAAAGTTACATGAAAGTTGCATGTATTTTAAGAAAATTCATGAACCTATTTTAAATTCTATTTAATGAAAACTTTTATGTTATGTAATTTTTTATCCTATAAATAGTGTTTCATTCTTTTGGAAAAGGCAAGCACTTGAAGAAAACAATTTCCCCTTAAAACTTTAGAGAGACATTGATCATAAGGTGAAATCACCAATTCAAGAATAGAAGAGCAACTTTCTTGAATGCTACTTGTTGTGGCTTAGTTGAATCCCGAAGATAGAGTTGTTATTTATTCTTCTGTTTGCTCGTGGGAGAGACTCCAACTATCTTCAAGAAACGTCTTAACGTGCCTCTAAGCCAAGCAAGTTTATTTTGGATTTCTTTTATTATTATCATTCTTGTTCTAACACATTTCATATAATGTGATCATAAACTAGCCCAACAACATTACAAATAACTCTGCATAGTTTAAATTATCGTTCATGTATTAATTTACAAAACAACATGATGCTTCGCTCGGAAAAATGTTATGTATACAGTGGAACACGACCTCATGACTCATAACAAAATCCTGAGTTCCTCATTCTCGTTAAGAAAAATACAAACAAATAATGTTAAGAATTAGTGTATTCGATCAAGATCTGATGTACATACATTAATCTCACTAGCTAGTCATCGACGACTCTAAAGTCCTAGAATCCAGAACCGATAAAGGTTCAAATTCTGACTCTGCCTCTGCTCTAAACTAACAACATTTCTAAATCAAAAAATTAATTAGCTAGCACTCCGGCTGGTGCAATAGCAAAGATCTACAAAGTGGACAAGTGAATTGGCTCCTTTCCACCCATCCCTCAATACACTCCATGTGAAATACATGTTTGCATCTTGGCAATTCACAAACCACATTTTCTTTCTCATACTCCATCAAGCAAATTGAGCAACTTTCCTCAACTTCCCCGTCGTCGACGCTGCTCCTGCAAACGTTGGCAAACGTAGTTGCCGGAAGTGACAGCTCACAACAAATAGGCACAGTCACAGCAACAGCTCCATTGACTGGAGGAGGATATGGATAAAAAAAGTCCATTGTCTTTCGCATGAATTGCTCTACATGACAAAATGGAATATACAAAAAAGTATAGAATATGAATGTAATAACTGAAAGATGAGATTGTGCTGTTACTACTGAGCTTATCATTTTTCTCACTTTCTTGGCTTTTTCTTCTTCTCTGTTTTTCTTTTCTCTCTTGAATATGAGATGATGAGAGAAGGAGAGAACTTAGATCTATTTATAGAGAAATGCAATGTAATGTCAATTGTGGTATCTTGGCATTGCAGTTATGTAAATAAGGGCTGATTGACTTTTTGTAAGTAGAGAGAACAAAAACAACAAAAACAAAGTTAATTAAGAATTTATTTGCCTAGAGTTTACATAGGTTTTTGTCAAATATTAATTATTAAGGTACTAGGATTAGTATATTTGAGTTTAGTATTTAAGAAGTACCAAGGCCGGCGCCGACCCTACACGTACACCAATGTTTGTATAATTTGTTAATGTCAGAGCAAATCTGATTATTACGCTACTAATGTATTCCTGGCTGCTTAAAAGGAGAATTTATTGGGCTGTGAAAGTGCTACTTATTAGGCGAAATTAGTGCTATTACGCGTACATGCCGTCACAATTAGTTATGTATCTTTTTTTGTAAGAAACTATAACGGTAGTTTAAGGATGTGCTTTAAATTTTTAGGTATAGTGAGGGGATATTTTTTTGCCAAAACTGACTATAATGAGACAAGTCTTAACATTAGTTTCTTAGTTCAGAATAATTATGATGTCATGCTACGAAGTAATATATAAATTTTTCTTCGTAATGTTTTTGTTTAATGAATTTTAATGGGAAAATTCTAGAATTAGTTGCTTAATTTAGACAAAAATAGAAAGCTCATATAACGTGTACTAGGGGTGTACAAAGAAAACCGACAAATCGCACCAAACCGTTAAACCGAGAAAAAAACCCGACTAGTGGTTTGGTTTGACTTGGTTTGGTGTTGGGAAAAAAAAACCCGACCATAATTGGTTTGATTTTAGCTAAAAAAAGTCAAACCAAACCAAATCAACCCGACATTATATGTATTCAATTTTTTATGTATTTATTAAATTTTTTCATAGTTTTTTGTCTTTTATCATATTATTTCAAACTTGAACTTAGAATTTTGAATAACAGTAAGTTTTACCTCCTATGGATGTTATAAATAAAGTTCAAATCAAAACAAACTCAACACTAATGCTAACAAAAGAAATTCAATTCTGACTAACAAAAGAAATTCAATATTAACACTAGGAATGACAATAATGTTGGATATCTATTATTTAGTTTTTGTATAATTGGTTTAGAGAGTGAAAATACTTAACTTAATTTTTTTCTTTGTCATGTAATTAATACTTATTAGCCGTACTTATTTTAGTATGACTTCGTATTTTTAGATTATGGTTTATTAATTAGCAATATTTATTCTAACCAATTTTATTATCTTTTTTGTTGAATATTTTAATATGATGTCATCACTCATCTCACATTTTGTGTTATTTTCTTAAGAATATATAGTTGTATCTTACTAGGACTAAAGAAATATTTGAAGTAAAAGTTATATGTTTTGTATGAAGACTTTTCCGGAAAAAAATCCAAAAAACCCAAGAAAACCGAATAACCCGAGAAAACCCAATTTTATTGGTTTGGTTTGGTTTGGTTTATAAATTTAAAAATCCGACACAATTGATTTGGTTTAATATTTAAAAAATCCGAATCAACTCAGTCCATGTACTATCATGTGTTTTAGCTTCAATCCATATCATCTGTCTTTTAAAGTTTTTACACGCTTTAAAAAGCCAAGTGATTATTTTAATAATAAGAGTATTTACTTCCTATATTACCTTTATTTCTTTTTCAAATAGTATCTTAATTAAATTAAAACACTCCACCAGTTAAAGTGCGCAGCTAGTGAGAACTAAAAACAAAGTAATTTTTTCTTAGAACATATTCAATTTATCAAAACGACTAATTGGGATGAAGTAAGAGAGTAATACTTTCTTTCGGAGTCCCTTATATTTCTGATGTTTAAATAATAATAATAATAATAATAATAATAATAATAATAATAACAACAACAACAACAACAACAATAATAACAATAATAATAATAATAATAATAATATTTTTGGAGAAAATTCATTAGATTGGAACTCTTTGCATTTTTTTGCTTTTATTAAAGAACAATTTCACATGAAAAGCGATAACTTAACAAGAAGGAATACACAAAATACAAAGTAAGACTTTGAGCTTCTCTAGCTACTTCTCTTCAACCTCTTTTGATTTGATAAAATGATTAGTTTTCTTTCTGTTTTTTTTCCTGGTCAGAAACTAAAAACGAGAAAGCGAAGGCAAACCAAAATTTATTTCTTCTTCATTTGTTTTAGTTCCTTATTTGCTTTTTACAATATAAGGTTCATTTGCATTGGTGCTTTCCCCTACACATATATGGGAGCGAGAGCGGACACTAGCTTTTAAACAATAAAGAAGCAAACTCACTCTCATTTTATGAATTTGCGGGCATTCTATTCAGTAATGAAGTTAGAAGTTTCCGACTTGCTTTCTCTCGATTTAACTTTTTCGCTATCAAATTTTCTTTTTCTTTTTTTTTTCTGCTATGGGCAGAGTACTCTTTTCATAAAAGCAAATACTTTTTCTTCTGTGCTAAGAAAATTAACAAAAATGGAATTAAATGATGTCCCAAGCATAATGTATTATTCTACAAATTATATAAAATCAATTAAAGTGATAACCATTAACCAGGGCAGCTCCTTATGGAGAGTATCGAAACATCCGCCGGGTTATTGGGCTCTTTCATTGATTGTTTTAATTTTTATATTCAGCATATAATTCATATAAGTGCAGAGAAAATCTTTGAAGAAAGATTTGCTCCTTCAAGTCAACTGATATTTTTCCATTTTTATGGAGTAACTAATTTGACTTCTGAGGTATGGACTTCTTGTTTCTCTAAAAAAAAAATGAAGGAGCATGGCGGACATATTTGAAGAGAAAAAATAGTAAGGACCTTTGGAGAAGTAGAGGGTTGGTCGTGTTCCTTGCTTTTATTTTTCAGGGGCAAGGTCGTGCGCTGCGTGGCTTTGAAAATTTAATCAAAGTCAAAACACAGAGTTCTATTAAGAAACAGAAAAGAAAATATATGGACCATCTTTGCTAAATAAGTTAGTTATGGACAACTCTAGGATTCTTAACAAATTAAAGTTAGTTCTCATGATATTATTAGAGACTGTGTTTCCCGGACTTGCAAATCTGCTTATTTTGAAAAATACTTCAAGTTCAAGACTTTTGAGTGGTAGAAGTTTCTGTTTAATTTGAAATGTTGTTACCACAGACTTGAAATAAGTTTTCAATTTTATTTGACTAAAATATAGAAAATAAAATCACAAAAAAAGTATAGCGCATGTTAATTTTATCTGATGTTAGATACATAGATTTTATCTCTAAATTGTGATAGATGGGTAAATACAAATTTTTGGTAGCGGGATTTTTGTCCTGAAACAATTAAAAACAGTTTTTGCCTATGCTTTTAAGGTGAGGCTTAACCATTTTTTCCCATCTTTTCCTCCGCAACAGAAAAAATAGCTTATGTCATTGCTTGAAGCACATATTTTTCACTAAAAGCTTGATTAGATACTTTAACTTTCCAAAATAAATAGGAGTATTTTTTAGAAAGAAAAAAAAAACTATTTAGCTTTTTAGAAACTTGGCTAAAAACTTAAACAAGCTAAACCTACATTGATTTTTTTAGTTGATCGAGATGGACAAATCACCAAAAGATATGACTTTTTGGCCCAAAATACGAACAATTTTGTGGTCAACAACTAATTAAAATAGACCCAGATAATGTGTGATCCTACAAAATTATGAAACAAGATGGAAAATTCTAAGCTCCTTATTATTTGAAAATATTGATTAATTAATTTTCATAATTATAATTGCCAGTTAACGATAAATAGTTCATTAATGCTGAGAAAATCTTTGATTTGCATCGTCAAGTCAAATGATAGTTTTCCATTTTATTCTTGCTAAGAAAAAAGATACAGTTTTTCATGTTTTACAACTAATTTGACTCCAGAAAAAGAACCAACAGTGCTATTAACCCTTTATTAAAATTTAAAAAAATAATCATTTTTCTTTCTCTTTTGTTTACTAATATTTCATTTTTCCTTTCTTAGGCACTTCTATTTATTCTATTTGTGCTTTTGTTCTTTTTTCCATTTTCAATTTTTTCTTTTGCTCTGAGTAAGATACATTAAAATTTGAGCCCTCAACGCGAACAATTTTGCGGTCAACAACTAATAAAAACAAAGCCAGATAGAGTGTTATCCTATAAAACTATGAAACAAGCTGGGGAAATTCATTATTTGGGAAATTTGATTAATTAATTTTTTAGATTATATTCGGCAGTTAGAGACAAATAATTGATCAATGCTGAGAAAATCTTTGTAGAAAGATTTGCATCTTCAAGTCAAATGATAGTTTTTTAATTTTTTAGAGCAAATTTGACTCTGGGAGATGGTCTTTTAGGTCAAGTCACTAAAAAAATGGAGGAGCATGGCTGCCAATTTTGAGGAGAAATTAAAAATAATCGATAAGGAAAAGGACCATTGGAGAAGCAGAAGGGTTGTTTGTAAGAGGAAAATCGTGCTCTGCATTTTTTTTATTTCTTTTTTTATTTTAAGAAATGTTGTGCTCTGCGTGCTTTAGAAAACACTACTATTAAACAAGTCAAAACACAAGTTATGCTTAGAAAAATAAAAATAAATGGGCGAACTACCTTTGCCATAACCAATTATACATGAAACAATTACTATTTCGCCACGAACTTGTGACCTAAAATAGTTTTTGAACTACCTTTGCCATTATAAGGGGATTCAAAAGTTAATCTCTATACCAAAAAAGTTATTTTTGTCTTATTTGGATAGTACGATATTCCAATGAAGGGAATTCAACCGAGCCTCCTTCCTTCGTTGTGGTTCATTCACTGCTTTAATAAAAACACTCTTATTTTAGTTTTTGGTGATATTCGACTAAACACCATTGTCATTCTTTTAGTTCATAGATGAGTTGTTGGTTGATGTTGATTAAACTGTTTGTTTTTCTCAGTTCCACGCGTTTATGTATATCACAATCGGGAGCTATATGCTAACGTAATAAACATATGAGATGCCCAAGTTAACAAGGGCAGCCCGGTGTACTAAGCTTCCGCTATGCGGGGTCAGGGAACGGACTGGACCACAAGGTCAACTGTACACAGCCTTGCAATATTGAAGCTGCAGAAGTTGGCATTAATGATTTAGGATCTCTTAGAAAAGGAACCTATTACTTGCAGTCTTCAAATATACAAAGCACTTCCCATTATGCTCTCATTTAGAGTCTTAACATCATGCTCCGTACAGAAATTGTAGGGCTGTGTCCAAGCATTTGAGTTCGACAGACGATTTCAAAAAGTTATGGACTCAAAGATGCCCCTTTAGCCCAAAAATCTTTGTCTATCCAAGGCTGGGTGTTCATGGACCAGCATACCTTCCAGATGGGCTAATACCCAGTTCAATCAAGCCCAGTTTAGTTTCCAAATTATAAGATCACTGTACCTGTTTGGCCCATCCAATGTTCATTTCTTTTGACGGCTCAGAACTTATGGATTCCAACAGGCTCCACGGATTGCTTCTGACGGGCATTGATATTCTTTTGGGTACATGGAAAAACTAAATAAACATGAGCATTGATATTCTTTTCGGTAAATGGAAAAACTAACTAAACATGTGCATTGATATTCTTTTGGGTACACGGAAAAACTAACTAAACATGAGCATTGATACTGGACTTACATTTATTTACTCCCTCCGTTTCATTTTATGTGTGTTATTTCCTTACAAAAAAATCACTTTTTACGACTTGAAAATAAGCCATGGTTTCAAAATCAATCGAAATTTAACTACTTCGTTATGCAGAAATAATATTTAGATAAAAATATCCCCACTTAAAAAAACAGAAAGACATACTTCTTCATCTTTCCAGACTTTCTCGAACTCCAAAAGAGTGTCCTATAGTTTGATTTTTATAACTTAAAACTCCATGACAGTGCCTTGAATTCGAAGATGAAAAACAAACTGGATATAAATTGTGCAATCCAAACTCCAAAATAAAATGTTGAAGTTTGAACCTTTATGAGTTTTTTCCTGGAGCTTAATATGCAGCTTGAATCTTTATTAGTTCGAACTCCATAAATTTTTCGTAAGTGTGAGTTTAGTCCTTATCAATCCTTTTCGAAAAAGAATGACATTGTTTATATTTTAAAACAATTTAACTTTAAATTTCTTTTCTTAACCTTAATATCATGACTTTATTATTACAAAAATCTTATGACATGTTTAACACAAGTTCCTAAAATCTGTAAAAACTTAACTGCATTGATACTTACACTAAGCTAATGAATGTAAAACATATGTTTAACACAAGTTCCTAAAATCGGTAAAAGCTTAACTGCATTGATACATACACTAAGCTAATGAATGTAAAACATATGTCTTGCCTATACACTATTTTAGCCCTTGAAAACGGTTAGGCATCCGTAAGAATAATATTCCCATAAATTGAGAGCAAAAGACCAAAATAGTACATTATCTTTGGGTTCAGGCCTAAAACCATACATGTTGTTTTACGTGGTGCATTAATAGTCAATTATGTTTGCATAAGTGGTACACTTTTAGTCAACTCCAAAATATTTTGTTAAAAATTTAACGGAAAAGAGTAAAAATGCCCCTGAACTATTAGAAAAGGTCTAAAAATACCCTTCATCCATCTATTTTGCTAAAAATACCCCTCAGTTCAACTTTTTGACTCATTTATGGTCTTTGACTATCAACACTAAATTAAAAAAAAAAAAAAATTACACATGACATTTTATTACTAGTCCGATTTTCTAAATCTGCAAAAATTGGATATTTATAAAATCTGGAAAAACTTATTTTTTTTTAAAATGTGGTAAGCCCCTTTTAAAAAAAAAAAATCATGATTGAATTTTATTAACAAATGTGGAATTTTTTAAATCTGGAAAACTGTTTATGGAAAATTGATTTTTTTATTTAAATTTGGATTTTTTAAATCTGAAAAACTGAATTTTTTAAGTAAAATGTGCAAAACTGATACTCCATAATTTTCTTCTAGATTTAAAAAATATATATATTTTTCTGGATTTACTTTTTTTAAACACTATTTTTCCACACTTTTTGTGAAAAAAACACTTTTTCCAGATTTTTATAAAAATTCAGTTTTTCAGATTTTGAAAAAAAATCCACTTTTTCTATTTTTTTTGTTTTTTTAAGTGTCCTAAAAATAAAACATGAAATCTAAAAAAATTAGGACAAAAAAAAAATCAATTTTCCTGATTTAACAAAAAAAAATCTAGATATTTTAATTAAACAAATCCAATTTTCCATTATTTTTTTTCCTAAAAAATCTGTTTTCCTGATTCTAAAAAAAAAACCATTTTTCAGTAATAAAATGTTGACGTTAGTCAGAGGGCATAAATGAGCCAAAAAATTGAATTGAGAGGTATTTTTAGCAAAATAGATGAATGATGGGTATTTTTAGACCTTTTATAATAGTTAAGGGGCATTTTTGCCCTTTTCCGTTAAATTTTTAACAAAATATTTGAGAGTTGACAAAAGGGCACCACATATGCAAACATAATGGACTATTAATACTCCATGTAAAATAGCATGTATGGTTTTAGATCTAAACCCAAAGATAATGTACTATTTTGGACCTTTTCTCCATAAATTGAAGTAATAGTTTCTTCTTTCTTTTTTCATATTAATTAATATAGTTTGCCTCGGTAGTGTAATATTCTTTTGCATTTTTCGTTCTTTTTTCTTTCACAGGAGCAAAGGGTTACTCTTGAACTTTCTTGCTGTTGGATACATCATTTCCAGGCCATTAAAGTGCTAATATTTTAACAGTTCTATCCATAAATATTCACGAATAATCCTATGCGTGGCATTTTCCCTTTAGCCCATTCCCCGGAGCAGGAAGAATCTTCAGCACAATAATCTTGAAGAAGCAGGATAATGAAGACTAGCTTGTTCCAGAGTAAATCATTTAGTTTGATAAGCCGAAGAACAATACCAGAGAATGTCACCTCTTATATAATTACAGGTCCATAGAATTTAGCAAGTCTAATGGAAACAGAAGATTAAAGCTTGCAGAGCAACTCTGTAAGTTCATAAAACAATCGCCCTCAAATGGGAGCCGTAGCAATTGATCAATCACAACTGAAGACACTTTTACTAAACAATATTTTCACAAACATCATTCCTTTACTTACACATTCAAGCTGTTAGTAATAAAAATGAACACACTCATATGCATCAGGACTGCCCGTTCTTGGTCAGTAAGTAATGGGAGTAAGTAATGGGCACAAACAAGAATCAGCACAAACTTTTACTGTTCTCAAAACATCTACCAACTCCTTCTATTAGTACAGATACCTTGCACACTTCTACAGTAATAACCACTGCAGATTGAGAACCAAGCATGTCCCCACGCCAGGCAAAAAATATATCAGCATATACTAGGTTACCAGATTAAGCAGTTATTGTAGGTCTACTAGGTCTTTTCCCTTCCATGGCATCTTTCTTCCACCGACAAGTTGCACAAAGGAATGGGCCCTCCCATGGCTTCGATGCAGGTGAAAAGAAAGGGCCTGAGTTAACAGATAAGCCCTCACTTGGAGGCTGATCCGCTTGGCAAACAGCACATCTAAAGAGCCCAGAGCTAGGATCCAAAGGAAAATCTTTACCAAGCCTGCAGGGTCAAAAAAGGAAGATAAAGTTAGGGCCGACTGCAGCTGGTAAAATGTCAAAACAAAAAAAACAAAAAAAGATTGATAAAATGAAAAATAACAAAGTTGTAATATAATGTTTTTAAGTTGTTTATGTGGTCTACTGTAAAATGCTTTTTAATCTTGTGTTAATATGGATCTATCCCTTTGATCCTTTCCATTTTTCTGTTATCTTATTCAGCACAGTAGAGTAATTCATGGTACAATATCAATGCGAAAGAACATCCTCTAAAATTACATTAACAGGTTGGTTGTAAATCCTATGCCTGATAGACAGCAACTGGCAACTCGACTGCAGCAGCTTCTCATCATGAAGTAGAATTTAAGGTTAAACTTCCTATCTATATTAGCACTGTCAAAGAAAAATAGCTGCTTCTTTTTTTTTTTTTTGGTTTATGTCATGACAGCGTTATTTTGATAAAAAAAAACACCACCATGTGTACTCTTTTACCTTCATGAAAACCTTATGAAGTTGTTTTTTTCTTCTTCTTGACTGCGTCACAAAGTTGAGATGCAATATGCTTATTTTTCAAAACTTTCACCTGTTGCTTGTATAGATTATTCAGATTTCAATGTATCAAGTTTGTTGGCTCATCTACTATTATATATCACTAGAATCAATGTCTGTTCAAGGTTAGTCTTCTGTACACCTCGACATATCTAATTGTAGATTTGCATTTCAACTCACTTACATTGACATTCTAAAAGTACCCCTGTCCAACAGTTACAATTAACTCATGCCCTAAACCAACGTTTTTTTCCTTGTACATTACAGCATAACCTACCTGCCTAAGCAGAATGCTAAAGGACCTTATAGATTACTTGTTGCTTATCAAAATGCTCCAGTATATGCTCAAAGATAAGTGGATAGCTATCATCTATGATCAGTAAAATCATGGCATACATGCTATTTGCCATAAAACAGTCTCAATAAGAATTCTATTTGCCATATAACAAAAAAAACCACATCCAGAAGAACTAAAATGCTCACAAATAAGACATGGTAGACTCGATAGATGTTTAACAAAATAGAATAGTACATCATAGAATGTCTCCTCCAACTAGGACATGTATAGGCAACAAAAGACCAGAAAAGCTGCATTTCACATTCCACAAAGAAAGCAGTGTGTAAGGAGAAGATTTTCATTTGGTTAAGTATAAGTTATAAGTAGCTATTGGTCTGACAATTAATTTTTCCCTTTCCAGGATAAAACTTAAACTAGCACACCAACCTAATGCAGATCACATTCAGCAATTAAATAGACACGTCTCATGTAGTGGAAATACCAACAGTGATGCCAAAATTGAAAAAGCACAGTACCTCTCGGCAAGCATCGCAGAGCCCTCTTCAAACAATTCTTCCACGACACCAACAGCAGAAAGCTTAGTAGATCTTCCATTGTGTGATCTCCTCCTAAAGAGAAAAGAAGTGAGCAAACTTTGCTTCTTCTTAGGTGTTGGGGGCAAGACAGGATGGTCATAAGGAATAATATCAACAACCAAGCAGGTCGTATCATCCTTCAGTCCTCGTGACCTTAGAGCCTCCTGAGTTGTAAAACCGTTCATAGTTAGAGAAACCTCACAGATAAGAAAATATTTGAATGGAGGAGAGTTTACAATCATCCACACCTTCACAACCAGCTTTGCCGCAAGTTCTGCCGGTAAACCTCTGCAAGACTGTGCTGCCGAATCCGATGATAAAGCATCCCATATACCATCAGAGGCTATTATAAGCCTCCCACCAGCATTTGAAATCTAATCACATATTTATTCTCAATTCAGATTCTAAAACATAAGCATACATGGAACTCGCTAGAAGTCAAAAGGACAACAATAGGTGAAAAGATTACAAACCTTCACTTGCTTGACATGAGGTATTGGAACGATGAACTCCCCAACATCTGTGTCACCAATAGACCTTGAAAGGCACAACCCACCAGGCCAGCAACGTAGAGGTCCAACCTGTAAACCAAGTGAATTTCAACATCAGGATATCTTTTCTAAAGCTGTTAGCTAAAATTAAGAATACGATTTTTAAAAACTCTCTGGGTATGTTTTTACCTCATTACCCCCAAAAACATTGAGTCTTCCTACTTCACCACCACTTGCAGTGACACGCTGCCGTTCCTCCTCATTCTCTTCTAATCGATGGTCAACAGTCAACAAAGAAACCACACCACCTTGGGTGTCCAGTATGCACCTGGAATCCCCAACCGATGCAACAGTGATCGTCCACCCATCAATCACAACAAAAGTCACAGTAGTCCCAGATGTTTCACCTGTCAACCATATCATAATTAGACCAAGAACACCTAAACGACTAAAGCAAGGGAAAGAAACCCCTTTGAAGCAAAAAAAAAAAACAATAAAGCCAGAGAGCTTGCAGCATGCCTTTTTGCTGAAACTCTATATCAGTTTTCACAAAACCCGCAACTAATGCTCGAGGAAGTGCTTGAAGCCACTCTTCCCTACTAATCCCTTCAGGAATAGCACTCAAAACATTTTTCAACAAATTCTCTTTCGCGTATATAGCAGCCGATATACCATTATGCCCATCAAAAATCTATTCAACACAAACCAAAATTCAGCAAACTCATACCAAAAAAAAAAACACATTTTGATTTCTCAGATGGTCACTAAAAGTCACCTTTCCTCTTGATTCAATTCCCTTGAACAAAGAAAGCAACTTTTTGAGATAATAACTACTGTATTAGTTAAGCGACCATCTGAGAAATAAAACTGACAATGTAGCTATACGACAAGCAATTAACAGATCAAATTACCGCGAAAACTGAAAAAGAAGTCAATGGATTGCCCGGAATCCGTTGACAATCAGGCTTAATCAAGAAATAATCTTCTCCCTTTTTTGCTAAAGCAGCTTGTCCATACTTAATTGTAGGCTGCTCAACTTTATCATTCCTTAACTCCCGACCAATAAGTGTCCCTAAAGGTACCGGAGTTGTCTTTTGCTTCATCCTCGTTATCTCCGAATCACTCATTCTTTTACTCCCTCTTCCGACATTTTGCAAATCCTAATTCCCCAATTAACAAAAAACACAATTTAACAGCAATGCAATGCTAGAAAAATCACTAAATGGAAACCCTAGAGGGAAAGGGAATTAATTTGAGGAATTAGAGAGAGTAATGGTAGGCATTGGAGCATAAAAAGAGCAAATGTATTTGGTTGAGTTATGAGCTGGATCCGAATGTTGAAAATGAAACCCTAGTGAGAGAGAAAGGGATATGTGTGATTTGACTGGGCCAGAAAAATCTAGAGAGATAAAGTGCAATTTGTTGATATAAAATAAAATGTCTACATAATAAACAGCTAATAAAGGAAGTTTTTTTAAAAGTTGTGCTTGATAGGGTAGATCGTAATGTCAAAATGTATTTTATTGAAAATTAAAATTAGTGATTTTGTTCGAATACTTTTATTACCAAAATGGCATAAACAATATTAACGTTTCTTTCGAAAGTTTTCATTGTTGTTTTGACTTTTCGTTTGGTTTTCATTTTTGTAAATCAATTCAACGATTTGCTTAGATCGAAAATATTAGTTTTAGAAAGATTGCTATTTGTCCGATTTCACGGTTAGAAAGACGTGTATGATAATATATTGATATTGGTATTTGAATATTTATTAACCCAACACCCATTTTCCTCTCTAAAACTTGAAAGTTTTTTTGGCTCGACATCATTAGTTTTGTTTCAAAGATTTGAATTTGAATAATGAAAATAGAACGCGAGTGCTTGATCGAATTTCTTGATTCTACAAACATTTATTATACTGTCCAGATGACGAACGAGATATTTGTTTGTTGTCTTAACCATTCTTTTAGAGCCTTTCGTTGGGACTGTTAATGCATTAAGAGGACCTTTCCCTATTATCCATCCTTCAAACAAATTATGAAATTGTCTAATTGTGCAAGAAAGACTGATTTCTTCATACTTAATTTTCTGGGTTCTAGAGTTCATATAACTGAGTTTTAAATCTTGAGAGATATCTTGAAATACATCGTGTCAATCATGAAGAGATCTCAAACATAATTCCCCCTTCAAGTCACTATGTTAAGACCTCCTCACCAAACAATTTTTTTGTCAAAGAATTCTGGTTGATCAAAAGTTGCTAAAATTTAGCTAAATATTATATAAAATCTCCAAGAAGCAGCAGCAACAACAACAACATACTCAGTGGAATCCCACAATGTGAGATCTGGGGAGGGTAAAGTGTACGCAAACCTTACCCCCACCTTGAAGGTAGGGAGACTGTTTCCGAAAGACTCTCGGCTCAAGAGAAAACAAGGGAAAAGAGTCGGATAAGGACAAGCATATCAAAGCAATGCAAAAATGAGAAATAACAAGAGCGAAGAAGTCATGATAAAACAACCTGCAAAGACAAGACCCAACAGATATAAGCAGAAATCAAAGGGCAATAAACGATAGCGCAAATCTACGACTACTAATGCGAAAGAATAAGCGAGACTACCTAATAGTCTTCTATCCTAATCTAAGTCCTCCATAACCTCCTATCTAAGATCATGTCCTCGGTAAGCTGAAACTACGTCATGTCCTGTCTAATCACCTCTCCCCAACTTTGGCCTACCTCTACCTCTCCTAAAATCGTCGATAGCTAACCTCTCACACCTCCTCACTAGGGCATCTATGTCTCTCCTCTTCACATGCCCAAACCATCTCAGCCTCGCTTCCTGCATCTTGTCCTCCACCGATGCCACTCCCACCTTGTCCCGGATATCTTCATTCCCCACACATCTACCGCAGCATTCTTATTTCTGCGATTTTCATTTTCTGCAAATGAGAGTTCTTGACTGGCCAACACTCTGCCCCGTACAACAAAGTCGGTCTAACCACCACTTTATAGAACTTGTCCTTAAGTTTTGGTGGCACTTTCTTGTCATACAACACTAAGGAAGCAAGCCTCCAAGAAGCAAAGCCAGATATAGTAAATACTCTTTTTACTTTATCTCGTGAGGAAATGATTATAGTCCATATATAGACTATAGATGAACAAAATCAAAAGAAATCAGTCTAATTTGTCATAAGTCATGTATGTAGACAGCGACATTTTAGCTGATCTGAAATAGGACTCTAAAAGATGAGTTCAATTCATCTTCAAACTCTAAGATCGGTTAGGGTTTCTTGTAGGGTACTCTACCTTAAATCCTAGCTCATGTCTATATAAAGGGACACATATTCCCTAAGAAAGGCATCTCGAATACCCCATAAACTCACGGGTATTCACAAAGAGATCAAGACATCAAATATTGTCACAAAATTAATACCAAAGTGTTGTCTTCTGTTCTTGGTGATCAAATATATCTCAAATAGGTCCAAATCATCCTACGTTTGAGAAATACGCTACTAAAAACCCTCGAATTATGGAGAAATTTTAGGAGAAAATAATCAAGGGAATAAACAGAATTGTACCTGCACTCTTTATGAATAAAATATTCTTGTTTCTTCATTTTTTGTTTATGGTTGCAGTTTATTTTCCACATATCAAAATTTATTTCAAACAAATTGACACGCCCAGTGGGACCAAATTTTCCCTTCATCTCTTCTTTCACAAATCAAATATGTAAAATTTGGAGTCACAAAACAGCCAAGATGGAAGCTCCATAAAATGAGTACTTTAAGTCTCGTCTTTGAGTTCAGCAAGTCTACACTCCAACAAGCCTTGAAGTAGGGGATATTTGTAGACAGCGAAATTTTGGCGGATTTAAAATAGGACTCTAAAAGATGAGTTCAATCCATCTTCAAACTCTAAGGTCGGTTAGGGTTTCTTGTAGGCTACTCTACCTTAAACCCTAGCTCACGCCTATATAAAGGGACACATATTCCCTAAGAAAGGCATCTCAAATACCCCATATACTCATGGATCATATTCACAAAGAGATCGAGACATCAAATATTTTCACGAAATTAATAACAAATTGCTGTCTGACGTTCTTGGTGATCAAATATATCTCAAGGAGGTCCAAATCATCCTACGTTCTAGAAATACGCTACTAACGACCCTCGAATTATGGAGAAATTTTAGGAGAGAAGAATCAAGGGAATAAACTGAATTGTACCCACACTCGTTATGAATAAAATATTCCCGTTTCTTCATTTTTTTGTTTGTGGTTGCAGTTTATTTTTCGCATATCAAAATTTATTGCAAACAATGTACTTGGTTGGAAGTTGGAAATGGATGAAATTTGGCATCAAATTAGTAAACTATTATATAACATTCAACCTTTTGTCCTCGTCTAAAAGATAAATATTTTAATTTCTTTTTTAAGCATATTAGGATTATTTCTCGATTTGTGTGTATCAGCCTAGGGCAAGGGCTATGTTAAAATAAAAATTTATCTGCAACCGATGCTTACACCAAATCAATTAATGCATGACATGTATTTGTACATAAATTTTAGTGGCACTTAATCATGGTTAACATGCATTCTCATGACCTCATTAAATTACTTCACTATAGTAAATTTACATAATTTGATGTTGACATTGTGTGTGAATAAGTATTTACCCCATACTAATCTTCTTTGTATTGTTCCAATTTATTTTAAAAGATAGGAGTAATATGATTCAAACCTCACTCTTTTAGTAATTTAATTTGAGTTTAATTTGTATACCCTAATAGTGTGTCACTCTATTATGTTATTTATCATGTGTGTTATAGCTAATTTATTATTTCTTAAATTTATTTTTATATATTCTTTGTAATTATATAAGTTTTGAACTCTGTTATAAGGGGTTTTTCGTAAGAATGGCGACAAATCATTTGTATCGATGCTCACTCCCCACATTGGACCATTCTCTATTTCCATAGAAAACTGTGTTTGGTTGGCGAAAATTAGGTAAGTTAAGGATAAACAAATCGTGTAATCAATCTTAGACAACATGAAGCCAACTATATAATTTTGAATCCAGAAGGCAACAGATAATAAGATCAATTTTAATTAATTAAGAAAATTAAAAAATAACAATGAGAGACATCCAACCGGCCAAGGCATTCTTTAATCTAATATATGCCCATTAATTTGTAACTACAGGGCTCTTACTTTAAGGGTTTAAACAAATCAAAAATCATTAAAATATTAATTAATTATTAACAAAGCAAAAGGACATGATGATTGAGCATGTGGTTTGTGTTATCTAGCGAAGGAATTAAGGATTGATCCTACCAATAAGATCATAACGTCACCTCATGTCCAATTGCATAATTTAATTGAGAAATTTATCGTAGAATCACTAGATATTAATTATCGTCAAACACGCCTACAAATATCTTTCTCTTTAGTCATGCCTAGATTAATACAAACAATTATTGTATGGTATAAAGTCATGTATTATCTTATTAGCAATTCATTTTTACAGATGGCAATTGTTGTTTAGTGTTAGTATATATTTTCTCCCTGAGGGCATTACGTCTATTTATTTTCTTATTAGCAATTCATTTTTACAGATGGCAATTGTTGTTTAGTGTTGCTGTGTTAGTATATATTCTCTGCCCGAGAGGGCATTACGTCTATTTATTTTCTTATTTTTAATTGTTTTTTGACTAACTATATTTCCTTTTGTTGTGACTTTTTTGTGCCTTGCTACCATCTACATAAGTACAAATGATCCAAATTTCTCAGAAATAGTTGAGATGCGCATTAATTAAGCTGATCACCACTATTATAAATACAAATGAAATAAATTAAGACGCGCCCGACATCATCCATTTGTTTCGAGACTTAGATGATGGTCAAGTAGGAATGAAAAACAGGTACATGCATGCTTGGATACTGCTGAAGGGTAATTAGTGTGGCCTCCTTTGTTATATCGTGTTTACGTAGGAAATAATGGACGGAATTAAAAAAAACACTGACATTGGAATTGTTGAAGTTCCGTGGAGTTCATAATTGCATAAAAGGAGTCAAAGTAGTGGTTGCGACGCGTTGAGACACTTCTTTGACAGGGTGCAAGAGGCATTATTTGATCAAATAGAACGATTTTATTGATAAACGTGTTTTAAGAATGATGTCCAAAATTAAGGTTATACTCTACAGTTTTATTTTACAAGAGTCAAGATGTAGGTGATGGTTTGGTAGGAGGTAGAAGTAAGTAACATGCTTAGATGCTAGTAAAGGGTAATTAGTGGTGTCTCCCTTGTTAACTTAGGTAAGAAATGTAGTGGGAAACAACACTAATCATTTGAACGGCTCTTAGTTGTTCAAAGAGAAATATTGTCTTTGGTCTTGTCCAAAGAATAAAGTAACAAAAACAATTACGAATGAAATTCAAATTAATTAGCAGATATTATTTGATCTTATCTTAAGTACTTCCTCCGGTCCGTTTTAAGTTTTTAAAGGCTTTGGCTCACCAGCTAAAAAAACAATTATAATATCATTAACTATAAGAGTTTTTTTCAGAGTAAGAATATATTGGGATAAAAAATAATCAATGCTATCTTAATTAAATGACACTTATTGTGAACCAAATTTAAAAGGCTACACTTGAAATAGACCGGGGGAGTGAGATTTTCGAAATTAAGTGCATTCTAAAATGTGGGAAAAAAATTCTAAAATCTTTAATTCAAGTATTTATACTATTATGGAAGCCGCGAACTTATGGTCAAGTTTTAAGATCAACCGTACTCTTTTATGTTTCCAAACTTATATATGGTCTACTTGTTTCTGCTAGCTAGCTCACATTGATCAGGTTTTTCTGACGGATTAAGCATTTGATTTTTTCTTATTGGTGGATGATCACTTCGACAACTCGGACATGAACCATAGCACTTAAGACTTTTTTCTTCGTATTATCAAGTTCACATAAAGAAACTACTCGATGCAAGACACTTGATTGTGTTTTTATTAAGCAAGCAAAATTCTCCAAAAATGTGGACACTTGATTGTGTTTCTCAAGCAAAATTATCCAATAATGTGTTTGATGAGCATTTACTTAACATAATTTTTCAATAGATGAGGAAGCACTAAATTGTGTAGCTTTGTGGTCAATAAGGTGAGAGAAAAACTTGAAAATCGGGGTTCAAAATTACAATAAAGACGTAAAAAATTGATAGAGCAAGTTTGCTCGGATATCGTGATTATATAAAAATTAAATAAATTTCTATTTGCGAAAATGACGATGAACATTTTGCACCAACTAAAATGTATCAATTCTCAAGCTTTTATTAAAAGTTGTAAAAGGAAAATGAGTTTAGAAGTTGATTTACACTACACGAAATGGGAATAGAGATACAAGAACTTGATCTCATCCATTTCTCTTCTTCTTATTCACGCATACACACATATTATATAACATACAAACATGTACATCATGAACAACTATAACTGATGGTGATTGATGAAAACAAAAGTAATACAAGGATAGTTGATCGATGAAAGAAATCTACAAATGGCTAACTCATATCTACAATATGGATTCTTTCGATTAGAAAACCATGTGAACAGATACCATTGATAGTGATTTTCTTTTAAATCAGAAAAATATCCAAAAAAACATAAATGAAAATGTAATTGTTTGTGGAGATGGAAAAATTGGATAAAAATTAGTAGTGGTTGATGTTTGTTGAGGCCTTGAGGGTCCTCTTCCAAAAAAGAGAATAGAAAAAAAGTGGAAAAGATGAGTATGAGGAATTTGCTGACATGGCCATGTGTGTTGTGGGACCCACACGGGATTTTGTACCACCCATCATGGAGGGGTCTGGACCTAGCTGTCCAACTATAACGATTACAACTTGAGGTTTCTTCCGCCCAAATATAGTTTTTCAGGTTGTCAAGTGGACTTTGTTCTCTTCTTGCTTAAAAAAAAAAAAAAAAAAGGGAAAAAGTGTAATTATATCCATTAATTTTGTAATTTAGAGGAGATATATCTCCCATTATAAAAGTGATGTAAATATACTCCCGTCATTATAAAATGATGCAAATAGACCTTTTTTGCTGACGGATTTTAAAAAAAAAATCATTTAGTTTATTTTTTAATTAAAAAAATATCACGTGACTTTAAAAAAAAGTCCTCCCATTTTTTAGTAGACATATTTTTCTAAAGCCACATGATAATTTTTTTTCTGGTAGGTCGGGTCTGGTTCTTTTAAAAAATTGGTAGACTTATTTTTTTTAAAGCCATAGAGATATTTTTTTAAACGAACCAGACCTGATCCACCAGAAAAAAAATTACCATGTGGTGTTAGAAAATATGACTACTAAAAAAAAATGGGTAGACTTTTTTTTAAAGCCACGTGGCATTTTTTTTAATTAAAAAATAAGTTAAATGATTTTTTTTTAAAATTGTTAGCGAAAAGGGTATATTTGCACTGTTTGTGTAAGGATAGGGGTATATTTGCATCAGTTTGTAACGGCAAGGGTATATATACACCATTTTTTAAAAGGTGGTATATCTGCTCTAAATCGCAAAGTTGAGGGCTATATTCGCATCTTTGCCCAAAAAGAAAACATAACAAATACTAGTATTTATATAGATTGTATATGACATTATTTGGACATCACAAAGTGAAATTTTTGTCCCAATCCAGTTTTGTTGGTGTTTTGATAATCACAAGTGTGTGTGTGTATCCCTCGTCCTCCCCTCTTCTTTTTTCATTTTCGTTCAATTTGTTGAGAACTTGTAGTATTATTCTAAACAACCTATATACTCAAATGACCATACTAGCATTTTTCAAAAATTTATTAAAGTTGCAGTGAGCTTAAAACATCGCTTAGAAGACGTGAGTTTGAATAAAGGAAATGTTTACAAATTTATTGTCTTATATCCTTTTTAATTTGCTATCAGTAGACAATTTCATTAGCCTTGTCATTGAATTTGCACCAATAGCAAGTGTCACTTTGGACATTAACTTCTGATGGTGAACCACATTGGGCCCATACGTAGCATATCTGGTTGTTATTTTGGAGCAAATTTAAATTATTTAAAAGTCAACTACAACCAGGCAACAGCGCAAGCATGCTTTGAAATCCATCAAAGCGTGTAGATATTATTTACATTGACGGTCCATAACACTAGTTTAAATAGAAGCAAGACAAAAGTGGTAATAGAGACGATAGAAGTATATGTGTTATCAATATTGACAAATGAATTGGGCCATTAGGCATTATATTGTTCTAAGACTAAAATACGTGAAAGAAAATACGAGGATTTTTATGTGCACGCCTATGGACCATGCAACACATAATAATACCAATCCTTAGCTAGTTGGGTCATGATCGTTCTGGCCAACTTTCACATAGATTTGATAAAACCCTTAATTATAGGGAAAAGGCTTAAATTTATCTTTCTTTATAGTTTAAATTTTCCCTCCGGCAAAGTTTGAGATCAAATTTGCCCTCCCCGTTGAGATACTTGATAAATTTTCCCTTATATGGATGGAAGTGTGACTAGGATTCCTTATGAGTCTACATAGACGCCATGTGTGTAAATAATTTTATTTTTCCTTTAAATCTTGATGTTAAAACATAAAGGGAAAATGATAAAAAAATACCTCTCTACTTTCATAAATTGACTAATTTTATCCTCCAGCAGTTGGGGTAAAAAGTACCCCTCCGATAGCAAAGTTCATAAAAATATCCTAATTTGACAGTTTCCCCCAAATTAATCTCAATTGCTCAGAATTTATCTTTCAATTACCCCTTTTAACCGGGTCCCTCATTTAACCTGACCCGACCCACTAAACCAAATTAAACCACTCATCTCCATGAGAAATGTGAACGGCCAGTAAGGTCAAACCCGGTCTGAATAAGAGCTAGATTAAATTGATACAATTGCTAGCCTGAATGCAAGGGCTGTTTATTTATTTATTCATTTCATTGTAATTTTCAGGCCACCGAAATATTCAGTTATTCTTAATTTTCTAATGTCTAAATTATTTGCTGTTTTTGATGTTGGATTCCAATAAGGCACGAGGTACACCTTCTCAATCCTCAATTTCTTCTCCTTCCAGCAAAATCTCAAGCCCGTCCACTGGAATTGGAACGAAGAAGAAGGGAAAAGGGCTAAATGTGGATCTAGTAATTTTTTTTATTTTTTTTTGGGTGGGTTGATCCGGAGGGTCGCGGGTCAGTTTTAATTGAGACTCATTTGAAATTGAGTAATTTTAAATGAATTGTGAATTTGAAGTTGATTTGGGAAACACCGTCAAATTAGAGTTGTTTTTGTTAACTTTGCTAACGGGAGGGGTATTTTTGACCTCAATTTGTGACGGAAGGTTAAACTAACCAATTTATGAAAGTAGAGGGGTATATTCTATCATTTTCCCCTTTATGTTTTACACTAAGATTTAGAGGAAAATAAATTTATCTACACACATGTTCCTTATGTGGACTGATAAGTAGTCCTACTCACATTTTCATCCATATAATGACAAATTTATCAAATATTCTAATGGGAAGGGTAAATTTGACCCCAAACTTTGATGGTGGATAAATTTAAACTATAAATCATACTTGAAGAATAAATTTGACCCTTTTCCCTTAATTATATAATATATACGTGACAACATATTATTTATCCTTGTACAATGTACTCAAGCCTAATGTCTGCAAGAGACAACTTGTGAACGGGTTTCGAAAGATGCTTATTGCTCTCTCTCTAAATAATACGTACTAGTAATTACTAGTTCATAATAGAAGACGAGGTAAAAGTAAGATTATCAGCTACAAAGGATAGATTTTTTAAGATTTCGAATGAGGATGGAAATTAAATTCCACATAAAGAGGGACTAAACATGAGTGACCCTTTTTAAAGGAAATTCTACAACACAGGGATTAATCTAGAAAGGGGAAGGGAGAAAGCTGGAACATGATTTCTTAGATACTATTGAATCAACTTCACCCTATTTACTACTCTACTGTTTCATTGTGCAGGTTGTTGTTGAAGAGGTTGGGGAATCCAGTAGTACGACACAACTTTAGACAATCGAGATGTTTGGTTAAGCCAGGGGCCAAGCTAACCATGTGTAACCAGTTAACTATCTTGAGGCAGCCTTCGAACCTGTGAAGAATATATGCCAAGCAAATAAGAATGGTAGAGTATATAGGACGTTAGTAGCAGTCAAAAAAAAAAAAGGCAGCTCTTTGCGCTAAGCTCCCTCTATGTGCGGGATCCGAGAAAGGCCCAGACCACAAGGGTCAACTATGCAGTCTTACACTGTCTAATAATTTGGCTAGCTTTGGAAGCCTCATTATATATTCTATCAATTAATGATAGTGATTATGTATCTACTAATATGGTTGTATTAGTGCCCCAGTTCACTATTAATATAATACTTATACTGTATCCGTTTACCAAAAACAAAAAACAGCTGGAAAATGAGAATAGACTCATACCTGATATGTGAGGATTTCACTGATACCGCTATTGTAAGTCTTGGTCGTGGGTGACTCATTAGATCTTCATTGTAAGTCCTTTCTTGTCAAACCGATCAAATCGAAATATTTCATTACTATAGTTCATCTTTGAAACTGTAAATCCATTTGCTTTTAATTTTAGCAAAAATTGGTCACCCCGTTTTAGATCATTATTAGTTTCAGAGGCGGAGCTAGAATCTCTAACTCTCTTGGTTTTGGTAATTAAAACGATGACTTCAAATGCTAATAATTGAGTTATAATCTTACTAAGTGTAATATACTATTTGAACAAAAGTTACTGAGTTTGACCAAACTTGTAAGTGGGCTTCTAGCTTCGCCCCTGTTTAGTTATTTACTCCTCATTTAGGAAATACCAAAAAGTTTAATAACTTTAAAGTTTTCTTCATAATATCTTAAGTACCAATTTTTATATGCAC
This sequence comes from Lycium barbarum, assembly GCF_019175385.1. Taxonomy (NCBI): domain Eukaryota; kingdom Viridiplantae; phylum Streptophyta; class Magnoliopsida; order Solanales; family Solanaceae; genus Lycium; species Lycium barbarum. The sequence goes on from NC_083342.1 coordinate 121,385,879, forward strand.
TATAATCCCATTATGTTTAATTTGTAAAGTTGGCAAATGCAGCCAAAAACATAAACCGCTAACATGACTCGTTAAATGCTTGTTCCAACCATATTATCATTTCACTTGGTAACATACCCACAAAATTTAGCTCATCCACCAAGGATTGCTTGCGCTACCCACAACAAAGGAAGTACATCTTCAGTGTGTGGTTTTGGGGCAAGGCCGGGGGGGGGGGGTAGGGTATAAACACACAAACACACATATGGTGTTCGCAAAATAATCTGTATAGGTTTAAATAACGTTTCAAGACAAAACAGATTACACAGTATAAACTACTTAACAGTAAAATACTTAAAACCAGTAAACTACAGAAACTGGAAAATGAACAGAAACAGTGTTCGAAAAATAAAAAATATTTTCAGAATATAATCGAGCCCACTTAGTTCAAAGTGTGTCCTTAAGGAAATTATTCCCCTCACAGTACTCGAGGTTGATGGAATATCCCCTCCCAGGATAGAACGATTATTTTACCAGAATAGCAGTACTCCGAAGCCGAAGCTGAAGCCGAAGCCGAGCCGAGCGATCGAGCGACGACGACGGCGCGAGGGGTCCTTGCCCCCTCAACTCTTTTAGCGATTAGAGAAGGTGTAATGTAATATATGCACCTCTCTTTTCCTCTCTTTTTCCTATGTGGGACAAATGCTTTAACCAAAGCAAAAGGGACCTTTTACATTCCCTTCACTTTTCATCCCATCATTTCCCATTCACCAATATCAAAACCCAACAATCCCCCACATGAATAGGGAATGGGCATAATATAAAATAATGCACGGACAAGTGTGATATACAAGCGAAGATTGACTGCATCTGGATAAGTAGGTTTCCCTTTGAACTTTCCGTAGTAAACTTATATCGGATATACTCGATCAATCGGTAGATTTGATATCTTTGAACCGTCGAACTTTGTTGTATACCTAGACAACATAAGTCACACAATCAACCCTCAACCGTTTATGGTTCTCACGGTTGTGTTCGTTTCAGCCATGAACACCGCTTGGTTTCATGAGTGCATAGAGAATGGGCCTTCACTGTCATTCCCCTTTAAAGCGGCTTACACTTAACACTCGCATAGGTGATTTCTAAACATGTGGTCCTATAGCCACATTATCTCGTCATACACTGCCAGATTTAGATAATCATTAAAAATCTTAATGCTTTATTAACTCATTAACAAGCCATAAAATTTTATCCTTATTTCTGAACATTGTCTTCATCCGAGAATGGGTTGAGTTATTTGACAATGTTGAACCGTCAGTCACAACTTTGTTTGATCTCCTTGAACCTAGCTCTTGGGATCTCTAGTCTGCTAAGTGGAGTTACCGCCATGATGACTTGTCCTCGGCCTTAACCCCATTCCCATTGATGATCTACTAACTCCCTCTCTAGATAAGCCTTTTGTAAGCGGATCCGCTACGTTATACTTTACATAGTCAATCGTGATAACGCCACTAGAGAGGAGTTGTCTAACGGTATTGTGTCTCCGTCGTATGTGACGAGATTTTTCGTTATACATTACGCTCCTTGCCCTACCTATTGCTGCTTGACTGTCATAATGTATACATATAGGAGCCAAAGGTTTGGGCCAGAATGGAATATCTTCTAAGAAATTCCGGAGCCATTCAGCTTCTTCACCGGTCTTGTCTAAAGCTATGAATTCAGATTCCATAGTGGAACAGGCGATGCAAATCTGTTTGGATGATTTCCAAGACACTGCTCCACTCCCAATTGTGAAAACATATCCACTCGTAGATTTAACTTCAGACGATCCAGTGATCCAATTTGCATCACTATATCCCTCAATCACTTCGGGATATTTATTATAATGCAAAGCATAGTCTTGAGTATGTTTCAGATACCCCAAAACTCGTTTCATTGCCATCCAATGTGTGTGATTAGGATTACTTGTAAACCGACTCAGTTTGCTAATAGCACATGCTATATCTGGTCGTGTACAATTCATGATATACATTAGACTTCCCAACACTCTCGCGTAGTCCCCTTGTTATTTACTTTCACCTTCATTCTTTTGATGTGCGTAACTCACATCAATTGGAGTTCTGGCAATCTTGAAATCCAAGTACTTGAACTTGTCAAGTACTTTCTCTATGTAGTGAGACTGTGATAATGCTATACCTTGTGGAGTTCTATGAATTCTGATTCCTAGGATTACATCAGCAACTCCTAAGTCTTTCATGTCAAATTTGCTAGCCAGCATGCGCTTTGTAGCATTTATATCTGCCATATCTTTGCTCATTATTAGCATGTCATCAACATACAAACAAACAATGACTTCGTGGCCTGGAGTCTTTTTAATGTAAACACATTTATCACACTCATTGATTTTAAAGCCATTTGCCAACATGGTTTGGTCAAATTTAGCATGCCATTGTTTGGGTGCTTGTTTAAGTCCATAAAGCGACTTTACAAGTTTGCACACTTTCTTTTCTTTACCAGGAACCACAAAACCCTCGGGTTGTTCCATGTAAATTTCTTCCTCCAAATCACCATTTAAGAAAGCTGTTTTAACGTCCATTTGGTGAATTTCAAGACCATACACGGCTGCCAGAGCCACTAACACCCGAATGGACGTTATTCTTGTTACAGGCGAGTATGTGTCAAAATAATCAAGACCTTATTTTTGTCTATAACCTTTGACCACAAGCCTTGCCTTATATTTGTCAATAGTGTCATCAGCTTTCATTTTCCTTTTAAAAATCCATTTAGAACCTAAAGGCTTGTTTCCAGGAGGAAGATCAACCACTTCCCATGTGTGGTTATCTAAGATTGATTGAATCTCACTATTGACTGCCTCTTTCCAAAATGCTGAATCAGAAGATGACATCGCTGCTTTAAATGTTTGAGGCTAATTTTCAAGCAAGAATGTCACAAAATCTGGTCCAAAGGAAGTAGATGTTCTTTGACGTTTGCTACGCCTTGGATCCTCTTCACTTGGTGTACTTTCCTTTGGTTCTTCCCGCGGTCGTTTGGATCTTTCACTTGACGACTCACATTCAGTTTTATACGGATAAATATTTTCAAAAAATTCAGCATTAACTGATTCAATTACCGTATTAACATGAATTTCGGGGTTGTCTGATTTGTGAACCAAAAACCGACAAGCTTTGCTGTTTTTAGCATAACCAATAAAAACACAATCCACAGTTTTTGGTCCGATTTTTACCCTTTTGGGCAAAAGAACTTGGACCTCTGCTAAACACCCCCACACTTTGAAATATTTCAAGTTGAATTTTCTTCCTTTCCATAGTTCATATGGAATAGATTGTGTTTCGCTGTGGGGCACCCTGTTGAGTATTCGATTAGCTGTAAGGATAGCTTCCCCCCACAAGCTATGCGGTAAACCGGAACTTATTAATAAAGCATTCATCATCTCCTTTAATGTTCGGTTTTTCCTTTCCGCAATTCCATTTGATTGTGGTGTGTAGGGGGCAGTAGTTTGATGAATAATCTCATATTCTAAACATATCTCTGCAAAAGGAGATTCGTATTCCCCACCCCTATCACTTTTAATCATTTTAATCTTTTTATTCAATTGATTTTCAACTTCATTCGTATACTGCTTAAATGTTTCTATTGCTTCATCCTTACTATTTAGCAAATAAACATAACAATATCGAGTGCAATCGTCAATAAAAGTTATGAAATACTTTTTCCCACCGCGAGATGGTATTGACTTCATATCACAAATGTTAGTGTGGATTAAGTCTAAAGGATTTGAATTCTTTTGAACAGACTTATACGACTGCTTAACAAACTTTGATTCAACACATATTTGACATTTAGATATATTACACTCAAATTTAGGCAATATTTCAAGATTAATCATTTTCCGCAAGGTTTTGTAATTGACATGTCCTAAACGAACATGCCATAAATTATTTGACTCCAATAAGTAAGAAGAAGCAGATTTTCCATTAATAGTGTCAACAACCATTATATTAAGTTTGAAAAGGCCCTCGGTGAGGGAATCCTTTCCTACAAACATGTCATTCTTACTAAGTACAAATTTATCACTAACCAGCACGCACTTAAACCCATTTTTCACGATTAGTGCGGCTGAAACTAGGTTCTTCCTAATTGTTGGAACGTGCATGACGTTGTTGAGAGTCAGCACCTTTCCGGATGTCATCTTCAACTGAACCTTTCCATATCCTTCAACTTTGGCTGTTGCAGTATTTCTCATGTTTAGCTCCTCTTCGGGTCCAGCGGGAGTGTAGGTTGCAAATGATTCCTTAACGGCACACACATGTCGAGTGGCGCCAGAATCAAGTCACCACTCCTTTGGGTTACCAACCAGGTTGCACTGAGACAGCATTGCACACAGGTCATCAACATCTTCCACCATGTTTGCCTGACCCTTGTTTTTCTCTTTGTCCTTCTTGGGGGCACGACAGTCGGGAGCTTTATGGCCTGCTTTACTACAATTATAACAGTTGCCCTTGAACTTTTTCTTGTTAGGAACCTTCTCATTTACAGAAGGCCTCTTCCTTTTCTTGTTCTTTTTTCGAAGCAGCATCTTCAATGACATTTGCCCCTTCAATCGGTGAACTCTTACGGTACCTCTTCTCAGCGGTTTTGTTATCTTCCTCGATCTTGAGACGAATCACAAGATCCTCCAACTTCATTTCCTTTCTCTTGTGCTTAAGATAATTTTTGAAATCTTTCCATGAGGGCGGAAACTTCTCAATCATTGCAGCCACTTGGAACGCTTCATTCACTACCATACCTTCAGCAATAAGGTCATGGAAGATAAGTTGAAGCTTTTGAACTTGGGTTCCAACGGTTTTTCCATCCACCATTTTGTAGTCTAGGAATTTGGCAACCGCAAACTTCTTCAAGCAAGCATCTTCGGTTTTGTACTTCTTTTCAAGTGCACTCCATAGTTCTTTGGAGGTCTCTACTGCACTGTAGACGTTGTACAAGTCATCTTTTAAGGCACTCAAAATGTAGCCTTTGCACAAAAAATCAGCCTGTTTCCAAGCCTCAGTAACCATGAACTTTTCATTGTTAGGCATGTCGGCGGCAGGCACGGGAGGGTCCTCACTGGTGAACTTTTGCATACCAAGAGTGGTAAGCCAAAAGAACATTCTTTGCTGCCATCCTTTAAAGTTGGCACCGGTGAACTTCACAGGTTTCTCAGCCGGTGGCACAGAGGTACGGGTTGTAGGAGTAACCGCTGGTGCAATATTCGCAGAGGGAGTTCCAGTCGCAGAGGGAGTTCCAGTCTCAATTGCCATTATTTCTTTGTCACTGTCAAATCGACAAACTGTTTTGGTTAATAAAACCAGAATAGCAATTAAATCACAAACTTAAACGATGAAGATTTTATTTCTTCAAATCGCAGTATAATTATGAACTTTGGTATTCCAACGAAGTTTTTATATCTTCAAGTCAGAATACTAATATTCATATGGAGTAGAAAACTACACAAGTTTTAATCTCCTTGAACAGAATATAGATTATAATAGTATAAATAATTTCCTTAAGATTGTTCGCAAAATAATCTGTATAGGTTTAACTAACGTTTCAACACAAAACAGATTACACGGTATAAAATACTTAACAGTAAAATACTTAAAACCAGTAAACTACAGAAACTGGAAAATGAACAGAAACAGTGTTGGAAAAATAAAAAATATTTTCAGAATATAATCGAGCCCACTTAGTTCAAAGTGTGTCCTTAAGGATATTATTCCCCTCACAATACTCGAGGTTGATGGAATATCCCCTCCCAGGATAGAACGATTATTTTACCAGAATAGTAGTACTCCAAATTCCGGTAGCGGCGAACCACTCAACGGCAGTGTATCACACAGAATAAAATAAGAGAGTTTTGGAGAGAAAGGTTTTATTTTGTTTTTTAGCGCAGAAAATTCGTTTTGAATTCTGGAACAAAACAGGAATTTATAGCAGTTGGAGGTACTGATTCTGAATGTTTGCAACCATTCAGATCAATCACAAGGTTTTTGGAGGGAAATTCGAAAATATCCGGGAAGAGAAAAAACGGACCAGGTCGGTCACAAGTCGCGGGTCAGTGTCGATCCGCATTGGATTAATTAATTAAATAATTAAAGAAAAGTTTGTCCAAAAAGATAATCAATCATTGCCAAATCCAAATCCGAAGCCGAGCAACGACGACGGCGCGAGGGGTCCTTGCTGCCTCAACCCTTTTAGCGACTAGAGAAGGTGTAATGTAATATATGCACCTCTTTTTTCCTCTTTTTTTTCCTATGTGGGACAAATGCTTTAACCAAAGCAAAAAAAGACCTTTTACATTCCCCAAAGCAAAAGGGACCTTTTACATTCCCTTCACTTTTCATCCCATCATTTTTCCTTCACCAATATCAAAATCCAACATATGGTAAGTGTCGATATGCACTTAACCATTGTGTTTGATTTTGGGAACTATGAGTTGGCCGATAAATTCTTGGTGGGCCTTCAATTTCTCTTTTGAGCTGGCCAAGTAGGAAACTAATGATCATTTTTTTGCGCGGATTGCCCTTCTTTTGGGGTGGTCTTTAATTTTGCCCCTCATATTTGTGGTCTTTAAATTATGCCCCTCATATTGCTGGTCTTTAATTTTTGCCCTTCGCATTGCAACACTGAACGTTCACGCAGAAATCATGAGGTTCTGAGTTCGAACCCCCGCTCAAGCATAAATTAAAAAAGAAAACTGCAAGGCAAGGTTTGGGTCGCGTGTATGCCGGACCCGGCATAAACTTATGAAGGAATTACCAAAGTTATGCCGGACCCGACATGCTCATGCCTTATGGGCAGACTTGGCATAAGTATGCCGGGTGCGGCATAACTTTGGTAATTCCTTCATAAGTTTATGCCGGGTCCGGCATAACTTTGTGATCTCATGTCAATTTTTTATAGATTTTTAGTGACATCAAAATGCTCTATTAAAATTCAAGTGGTTTTTGTGTCAATGTGGCCTAAAGACTTTCTTTGCTACATTTTATGTATTGGATATATTATAACTGCTCTTCTTAATATATTATGGGGTAGTGTTAGAAAAGAGTAGTTGTCGTGATTTTGTTCCATTATATCTAAGCCTAGTTTTTCATGAGTATTAACACTATGATAATTGTTTACAGCATTTGCATAACGATGAGTGGAAGAGGCCACGCACAAAGTTTTTACCATGAAGCCTTTTAGTTCTGTAATAATATTGGAAGAAGGACAATGAAATTCTTCCTAGGTACCCTCATCCGGTGGGGGCATACTTTTAATGGGCAAACTTTTATGCCGGACCAAGCATAAACTTGTGAAGGAATTACCAAAGTTATGCCGGACCCGGCATACTTATGCCAAGTCTGCCCATAAGGCATAAGTATGCCGAGACCGGCATAAGTTTGGTAATTCCTTAACAAATTTATGCCGTTGGGGGCATACTTTTAATGGGCAAACTTTTATGCCGGATCCGACATAAACTTGTGAAGGAATTACCAAAGTTATGCCGGACCCGGCATACTTATGCCAAGTCTGCCCATAAGGCATAAGTATGGCGCGTCCAGTATAACTTTGGTAATTCCTTCACAAGTGTATGCCGGTTAGGGCATAGCGAATTTAAACTCTGCCTTGCGAATTTTTTAAAAAATTTTAACTGTGTGGAGGTTCGAACCTGGAACCCATGGAGTTTAGACGAAGGGCAAAACTTAAAGATTTCAAATATGAAGGGCAAAATTTAAAGACTACCCCAAAAGAAGGGCAATTCTGCGAATTGCCCACTAATGATTAAAGGGATATATATTGGGCTATACCAGTTGAGTGGGCTTTAGTTGGCCACAGAGTGAAACTATTTCAAAAAACTTGAGTAACTGATCCTCTTATTTCTTTTACAATTTATGGACCTTTTAGACGGCTGTCTATAGTTTTTTTTTTATTTTTTTTTATTTTAGCAAATTGGAAATCTTATGAGAAAACTCTAGACCACAGTCTAAAATTTTGTACGTTAAGTTTTGCATTAGATGACAACCTAATATTTTATCTAAAAGGTTGAGCAATATATGACCAAACATTAGATTTGAGTCTAACGTTGTCCGAAAGAGTAATCTCTCGAGGACTATTTTTGCATAACTTCTAAAATTTGGGATAAATTGGCCTAAAATGGGACTTCTGCGTAAATCAGCCAGACTACTCGACTCCAAGGTGGGAAACTTTAGAAGAAGTAATTGGATTAATTGAGGAGAAAGCCATTTCTAAGCCTGTTGTTTAAAACATAGCTAGTGTTTGCAATATATTTAAGAAAAAGCCACAACCTATGCACATATAATACTTCAATCTAAGAAATTCTAACTCCTTTGTGCAGCAACAACTGCAGTCAAAACCTTCAATAACTAATTAGTGTTATATATAGCTACCTGTCGTTACGTAGGATTAAAGCAATGGTGATAACATTACAAACTTCAAATTCTAATTACTGAGGGCAGCGGCCAATTTTAGGAACGTATGCATTGTTGTCGTCACCAAACTGTAAGAAAATCATATCAAATTAAACACTACTGTTGTTGTTTCTTTTTTATTACCGTTGTTCTTTCTTCTTTACCAATGACTTGAAGTTGGAACCACAATAATTGAATTTCAAAACGCGGTGTCCAGCAGTACATCTCCTAAACATCAGGAACATATATCGACAAATTAGCCACTACTATTATTGTTTCTTTCTTATTCTCCAATGACCTGAAGTTAGAACCGCAACAATTGAACTTTGTCCTGAAGTTTGAACGAACATTGTGCCCTGAAATTTGAACTCCAAGAAACACTGTGTCTTGAAGTTCGAATTTAAAAAGTGGATCTTGACTGCTCAAATAAGTTGTAGCTATGTTTTAATTACTTTGCAAATGTGGATATTTTTCAAACGACCCTAAAAGTGGTTACTAGTGCACTTAGCCCAAGGAAATTGGTATCTGTAATTCTATTATCTCTTTTCATTTTCTGCATTTTTACATTCCTCAGTCCAAAAGAATGGGACAAAAAAAAAATGAAGGAACAAGCCAACAACCATATGAACAACTGAAAACTCATCAGTGGGACACCAAAGCAATTTCAAGATCACCACTGGAGGGAAAGCTGGCAACTGAAGTTATTGCCACACGCTTGCTCTATTTCACTCTAAAGAATGCAGCCCGAGAAGATTGACAAGAACAAAAAAGATACACAAAAGCACATCTTTCATTGCTTAAGCATCAAACTCAGCTAAGTTGGAATATTTATCACTTCCCACTCGCTGTTTTTCGCTTTCCTTCTAAGGCAGCTGCTCTTCCGGTCTTCGCGGAAGGTGAAGTTAACCCATTAGAAAGTCTCCTGCTTGGTGGTGGAGGAATCAAGCTCCTGCATTGATTTACATAGGAACAGGTTAGTCACCTAGTGACCAGTAAATGTGGATAAAAATCAGAATGCTTGTTATTTCATTTGACATATTTGTTGATTTAGTTTTGGTTGGTTCACACCTTGCGTTGACATATAGATAAGTTCATTTGCTAAAGGTTTAGAAAAGCATGCGTCTGCGAACAACTATTGATGTTGCAGACCTAATAAACAGAAAAAAGTGTTCCTCTGCATCAATTTAAGCAGCTCCTTATCTGCAGGCAGCCCAAAAATAACAATTTAAATGCACTAATGAGCTACGATACCTTATTTCTGGCTTCTTCACTTGCTTAGGACTAGGTTTTTTGAGTTTGGATCCCGGTCCATTTGAAGTCTGACTAACTTTCTGAAGATTTGGTTGCCAAGTGTATTCAAGCTCAGAACATTCACTTGTTGCAGCTTCCAGGTCATCAAAATCATCTACGGAACCTGCCTCAGACCGAGCCCTACTTGCCTCGTAGTCTTGGCCATCCTTCTTATTTCCTGAAATTTTATTTATAGGTTGTTCAGGATACACCTTTGAACTATCAGGTGCACATTTCCTATACGACAGGTCAGGTGAAAGCCTGGATTCTTCTTCCCATCCTCTTAAAGAACTACTTCTACTCAGACCATCTTGCTTGTTCACCATAATTTTGTCAACCCAATCACCTGAGACTGATTCTCTGTCCTCTTCCCTTGATGCAGGGCTATTGGCTGGTGGAAAGGGAGGAGAATTCATCTGAAAGTCTTTGGGATCTAAGCTTCGTCTTCTCATCTTTGACGTAGATTTCTTCTTAACCTGAGAAAACATTTGAGAACATCAACTACTTTGAATTTCCAGTGCAAGTAAACTGCAATGAGTGAAAAATACATTTGTTCATTCTGTAGTCAGAATAGGAAGAAGGATAACAGGGGGAAGACTGTCTTTAGCCTGATTGGTATTAAATTGGAGAGACTTGAATTATCAAGAAGTCAGAGAAATGTATTCCAACAAGAAGAGAGAGGGAATCAGGAAAATGGGCTACCCGGGAAATGACTTTTTCGGGATATTTAATATTACTAATAATGCGGAACTAAGATAGTGCTAATTGGAGGACATCAAAGGAGGTAGAGCTGGCTAATGACTTAATCCACTCATAGCAGAATAACTAGAATGTATGCAGAAGCATAATGAACACTTTACATCTTTGAAAAAAGAAAAGCATTTACAATCTAAAATACAATTAAATGATTTCAAGGCTTTAGAATGGTTAGTGATTCAAGCAAAATGAAACTCTTGTGCAACTGTTATTGGTGTGTTCCTATTCTGTATGATAAATATTACAATGTGCAACAAGTGAAGCATAAAATTTGAAATCTGATAACTAGTTAATATATTTTATACGAGGGTAAAAGCCAGATGAGGTATATATGAAAAACCATACCTCTATGCTACTAGCAACATCTTCCATACTATGCCAACTAGAAGAAAGAGAAGATCCGGAAGATCCTATTCTGACTCTTTCTGGAGTACTTGATCTGGAAAGTGGACGACGCCCTTGCTCTTCCTCCTTCCTTGCTAAGGCTGCCTTAAGACTGGCAATCTGTGGAAGAGGAAAAACTAGTAGTTCGATTAAGTACGAAATTAGAAAAAACTAGAAACAGTAAAGGAAAAAAGAAAGGTATATCTAAACTCCAAATGCAATTCTTCTGGACTAAAGTCTTTTGTAAAAAAAATAAAAAAAAAATATCATCTACAATTACGGACTTGACGTGAAAGCAGTTCATGTGTTCAAGTTCACTGAAAACTGAAAATATGGCAAATGTGAAACCTGATCTTTTAGTTCCTTGACATCAGAACCCTCTTTGTTCGCCCGTGCACTACCGAGCTCAACCGTAGAAACTCGTTCAGCGAATTTCAGAGTGCTGAGTGTTTCTCCAACAGCATTAAGCTCAGGACTTATATGAACGAACATCAAAGTTTTCGCTTGGCCTCCTGATAGATATGAAAGCCCAAATTTGAATAGCAGAAACAAGAGGAAATCAAAATTTTATGGCTACAGAACACAAGATCTTACCAAGAGAATCTTGAAGCAACTGTGTAAGCTTACTATTCCTGTAGGGAACATGTGAGTTCTTTTGGGCAAGTGAAGATATGACATCTCCTAAAGCAGAAAGAGACTTGTTGATATGTGTAGCCTCCTTCAACCTATCACCAAGCACCTCTGACTTGTCCACTCTTTCACTTCCTGCCAGATCAACGAGGTGCATGGAGCCACGAAGAACCGCACCAGATGCCATGTTTCTTCCTTGAACATGAACTGTAAGGCAACTGCAAATGTGCAAACATAGATTTTTATATAGAGAAGAAAGGAAGTTAAATCAGCATTAACTTCCACCCTTTCCCTTTAAAACAGGAAAAATGGAAAAGAGGCATATAAGCAGCACCTGTGAGAGCGACTACTTCTGTCATTCATGGCAGTAGCACTCACTGCACGATTCTTGTGCCCAAGGTTCATCAGATTCAATACATCAGAAGTTGATGTTACAGGAACGAGATTTGCATCAGGTACATTGAAACCCTTCTGGGAACTGTTGCGAATTTCTACTGTATTTAGAAGTTAAGTCAAACATTTAAGAGACCACGAGATAGGGATCTAATAGTAATATGAAAGAACAAAGAAAAGAATGGTTGCGAAAAGGATATTTTTTGTTAACACCATCTGCAGTAAGGAGATCCCGGACTTGCTCATTATAAATTTCAACCATCTGAACTGAAATATCATAAGAAATAACATCTTTTCTTTGTTCTGAGATAAGAAATAGATCACTCAATGCCCTGTAATTCACACCAAGGGTCTCCTTCGTGAGATCTGATGGGCCAGTCTGTAGGTAAAAAAGTTAAGAGCTAAACATAATGTTTTTCGCTTTTTCTCTTAACCAAATGATATCCACTTATGTGATTAAAGGGTTCAATAATTAAGTTCAACTGCCTAACCATCGTATGTGTCTTCCCTGATCCCGTTTGGCCGTAAGCAAAGATACAAACATTGTAGCCATCAAGAACAGACCGGATCAAAGGTTGTGTATCTGCAAACACTTCCGCTGCATTGTGATAAATAGAGGTGTTACAATAAAATCTAAACCTGCAACGTGCACTAAAAAGGAAAAGTATGGAGTACTTAGCGACCTTGGGTTACAGAAGGACCAAAGACCTTGTTAAAAGTGAATGATTTTTTCCCCTCTTTTCCGTACTTTGAAGGTGTAGTTATTGTAATATTCCCGTCATCTATGTGATCCACGGTGCTTAGACTGTTTTGTTGGCCAGGCAAGAAAGGCCGCACCCGGCAATACACTCTGATGTTCCCTGTCCAAATATGTAAATGTACACACAGAATAGTGGTTAATATCATCACAATATAATAGCAGAATGCCATGAAATTTGAATCTATTCTATAAAAAAGTGTTACCTTTAAGGTCTTGCACTTGATTGTACAGCTTCCGATTCTCCTCCAGAACCTTTTGGTAACTCGAAGCAGCGTGAGCTAAACCATGCAGATGTTTACCTATTCAAAAGAGATTTTAGTTGCTAAATCCCAGTTACAATCTCAATTAGCACTAAACAGTTCTGTTTACGTGTACCTAGATTGCCGACTTCCTCTTGATATTTCAGTTGAAGAAACTGCAAGTCTGCTTTAGCAGCATGGAGAGTAGATTTCAATTGCTACAAATTATGAACAGGGTATGTCAATCAATCAGTTCAAACCAAACATACTTCATTCTCGAATCTGCACCACAACTCCTATACCTGTACTTCTTGATGTTGTTGTTCAACAAGCATCAGCTGCCTTACAACCGGTGTTGTTGATACACCATCATCATTTATGTCTACCCTGCCGGATATCCCTTCAGAGGGTGCTTTCTCTTCATCCTTGACCATTGCGACCTGTGCCTCCTCAGGTGTAAGCTCCAACGGAGATCCATCCGTTGTTGAAAAAGCTGCCTCTTTCTGGGAGGTGGTCTTTGACTGTCATATCACCAAAAGTATGTAAGACCCAAATTTAAGCAAGAAACGACAGTGGACACTTTCAGCATTTTTCAACTGCTAACAGAGCAATCTGTTCTGTCATATTTCAGAAGCATGTAATTATACAAGAAGTTGGAAGAAGTGCCTCATATAATATGTTGTAAAATGAAAACACCAGTAAAGAAAGAGCTCCAACCTGTTCTTTTTGGCTGGCAAGCCGATGCTCAAATTCTTCCATAACTTTGCTCAACATATTCTCCACAATCTGTCCAAAATGAGAATCTTGTTTATTTCAGATAAGCAGACATCAACTTACATTTATCAAAGAACTCTATAGCCAATATGATACTAGAGGAAGAAGCCAGCCAGATCCCAAAGTTCCAAGTCCATGTTCCTCTCCAGAGATGTGCCAGAACTTTGGGAGCATCTGATTGTAGGAATCGGATAACCTAGTATTCTAGTAGTTTGCTACTGCATCGGAATTGATGGAATATATCTTTCCAGGGTAATGCCAGACATTTTCTTTCTCTTTCTAACCATTACTGTCCATACAAACCTCAAATCTTATAATAAGACATAAGCCCTGCAGACTAAATTTACGGTCTTTACTAACTAAGCCTTTACCCTCTGAGGGAAGCTAGAGAGGTAAGCTAATTATGTGAGCCCTGTCTATGTTGTGAAGATTTAGGGCATTTCTATGAGCCTGGCAGATTATTTGCCATCAGAACTATCTGTTGGGAATCACATTAAGAAAGATAGTTACCATTCATAGTGCCTTCCAAGACAAAGTGCTTAATCACAAAACATATCAAACCCTCTTGTGGGAATCAAGCTAAGAACACTTACAAATGGAATATCTTCTTGCTTCTTGTCAGAAAGAAGCTCGTGAACAAGCATATGGAGGGAACTTGGGTTAACCTGGAAATGAAAGATTAAGATATTTAGTTCGTACAAGGTATTTTGAGATGCCAAAAATTATTACAAAATAAGCTTGCAAACCATTTCACGGGCATCTTGCCCAACATCACTGCTATCAAGAGATTTGTCGCTGATAGATGAAGTCCTTGAGATTGAATTCATGAATGGCTCAGAGTTTCTTCGGAAAAATTGCTTTCCTGCCGATGATGGTTTTGAGTTCCCACTGTATTTCCATGATCCACTTCCACCTCCTTGTTTCCACTCAGTATAAGATTTCAATGCTAGCACACAATTGATAATTCTCGACGATTTCCCTCCCTAATTCAGGAAATGACAACATTTTAACAGGTGGTTTCAAATGTCCAATTGACTAGTTTGGAGAGTAACTAACATGATCAAACAAATAAGTATCAAATTATCTCGAAATCATCTACTTACTTTCTCCAAATCAGATGCTTCGAAAGAGGGAAGACCCATTTCTTCTACGGCTACAAGGAAGTTACGGACATTTTCAAAGTATTGATATGCAGAAAGAGCTGCCCCATCAGGGACATTAGTAGAATCAGGAGGTGCTTCAACTACCTAATAAGCAAAGTAGAACTATGTCATTGACTTGATGAAACTGATTTAGATAAAAGATTGAACAAAAGGAGCTTCAGAAACCCCACTTTTTGCACAGCACCAGGCTGAACTTTATTAAGAACATTGCAAAGTACGATTCCACTGCGCAATCCAAGTCTGAAGTCTTCTTCTGAAGGCTGCGCGGGCAAATCTTTAGCCGCAACCACTCCGATTGTCTTTCTGAGCCACCCTGCCGCTTCATATCTTCTTGATGCTGCATTGTTACATTTCCAATTAAACATTCTCACGCACAAGTATCTTTTTTTACACTATAAGTGCATAGAACTTAAAACTCTTGATTTTATAACAGGTACATTATGGTTTATCTGAAGAAGAAAAGATAAAGATATATTCTGTGCTGAGATATTCAATCACAAGGACTTCAATTTCTTTTTAAATATTTGGTGATCATTTGAATCAATGTATTCTTCGAATCAAATGTATCTATTAGTCTTTAAAGAGTTGATGTAATTGTTTACGAAATATCAAAATATCTTAAGAGTACAATCTTGACTTTCATCTAGGTGCTTCACATTTTCATTTCATCTTTCAGGTGAAAAGAACAAAACCAACCAAAGTTCCTCAACAATTTAACAAAGTGAGGACTGTTCCTTAATCAATAATGTGCATATATTTGTCTTTAAATAGTACAAGCTTTTCCCTCCACAACTGTTCACGAGACAACCCATCCCAAAAAAAAAAAAAAAAAAAAACAGGTGGGAAAAAAAATCTTCTTCTGTTTCTTGTTTCAAGAGCGACGGGAAACCCGAAAGACCAAGAATCTTGGAAATAATGCATTAAATAGACAAATAGTACTTGCAGTAACAACAAAATTGGGTTCATCTCAAATGATTTGCATTAATTACAACAACTGTTCCTATATAGGAGGGCGTAACGTTTAATATATTGCATTAATTGATTCACAGAAAAATTTACGAGTTCATTAAAAAGATTAACAACGTGAAAGAAAGGAATAGTAAATGATCAAATAAAGGAAGAATAAATTAAAAGGGGACATACAAGCTTCTTCAGCTTTTCTTGAAGCCAAATCAATGTCGCTCAATCTCTTCCCTTGTTGAAGAACATCTTCCACCACTGATGCCACAGATATTCCAAGAATCCCCTCTTCCCTACTCATTATTACCAAAACCAACAAAAAAACAAATGGGGAATCTACAAGAAAAATATGTTCAACTTAACAGAATCAAAAAATATATCTGTGCATTGTATGTATATAGATATACGTGTATTATGTATATACAAAGAGAGATGATGGTGGTGAAAGGATGTTAGGGAAGAAGAAAGAACGACAAGAAAATGGAAGGGCAGTTATAGAAGAAGAAAGAGATTATTATTATTATTATGATGATGAAAATGGGTTTGATTTTTTCTTTTTCTATTTTGAGTCAATGAAATTTGTTTTGTGTTAAGTTTAATTAGTATTATTCGCCCTCAGCCATCACCATGGCCACCTTTGCTTTTTGCTACACTCACTATAGGTGCGAGAAAGAAACTACCTGCCAACCCACATTCCGAGCCGAAAGGTTCGGGTTTCTAATGGTACCTCTATTTCTTTCCTTTTAAAAAAAAACAATAATAATAATAATCTTTCAAATAATTTACAAATGTTTGTTTGTTCAGTGTAAAATGTACTTATGTTTTGTTTTTCAAATTTGTAGAGTCAAATTAGTCAAATAATTTTCAATTTCCATCACTTGAAAATTAGTCAAATAGTTACATTAATGATAAATTAGTTAAACGAATTGTTTACAAAAAAAATATCAGAATACAGAAAGTAAGTGTAATATTATAAACTACAAGGAAAACTAGTTTAATGAAGCAAAGGTCTCTGAAATTATTCCTTCCCTTTTTTGCGAAACTTTTTCATCCAGAAGAATAAATTTATAAATCCTTTTCAGAAGAATTAATTCTTTTAAGATAAAAATATTTTTATCAAAAAATTATATTTGGCAAGTAAGCCCTCTTTAATTTCATTCATCTATCTCTCGCGCTCTCCTTTCTTGCTCTTTTAATGTAATTTGAAGTTTTATTTTATATTCTAATTATATAAAATCTAAAAATAAATAAATTTAAATAAAGCTTCGAATATGAGATATTTAAATCTATTCATTTATGTAAATAATGCTAAATGAAAGTGAATGTTTTCATGTTTTTTCTCCATTGTTTGGAACTCAAAGTCAACGTTAAGCTAAATGCAAATTATTTTTCTTATACTGAAAAAATATTTCTTAAATGCTTTGGCCAAACACGATTGCTATTCTTTCAAAGTTCCTTTTGTGATACTCAATATGAAAGGAAATCATTTCAAAATATGTAGATTTTGAAAATTTGGCCACTCTAATTGTTAGAGCTCACCTCAAACTAATAAAATCATAAGCTTTCTTATCCGACTTAACTTGAGAGTTAGAGCTTATTCTAGGACCTAATTACTAGTAGATCATGCGGTGTGATTTTCATGACATTAATTTCCATTTTATTATATTTCCGAAAGAAAAGAACTAACGCAAAAGAAAAATCTTAGAAACAACGTAACATATGTTAAGCATCGGATTTCATAATTATATTTCTCTAACATATTAAATCCCGAAGGGAACATATGATATAATGAGTCTAATAACAAAACAGTGATACCAACTAAAGTAGCCTTAAAATGTAGTTATAGTGGGCAAAACATTTTTTAATATAATAAGCACTTAAATTTCTTATTGATGTTTCCTGTTTATCTCTTTTATGGAAAAAGCTCTACACACTTTTTAGATATTGACTTTTATCATAAAAAAAAAAAATTGAAGGTAATTTCCCCTTTCTTATTACGTACTACTAATTAAAAATAACTTTGGAAAAGTTTTTCAAATCTTTGAAAACTGACAAAAACATTTAGGAGTTCTTCTTTGATTTTTTTTTTTTTAATAACTGTGGTGTCCGGACCGGAGGCACCATGTAACTCTGTCCATTAAGACTAGAATATATGAGAAGAAATCACCTAGTATTTTGTCTTAAGACCCCATGGTGCTCAACTCACTTCATTGACCACTAGGTCATACCCTTGGGTGCTCAAGAAGTTAATTTCTTCTTCTAAAAACAACTTAAACAAACACTTTCAAGTTTCAACAAAAACTTAAAAACTAGTTTTATATTACTCTAGGACTAACAGAGTCTTTATTGATCAACTTGTAAGTTTTTGCGTACAATTATGTAATATGTTGGTCATAGCTAACATCTCCAAAGTTATTGAGACTAAGGTTTATGTCCATCGTCGTGTAATTATGATTTTTGATAAATATACAGGTTGGAGTCATGCCTAATTCCTCCATCATAAAGATGGAAATCTTGAAATTTAAAAAAAAAAAAAAAAAAAAAAACTTAAAAACTATTTTTTCTGTTTTCCAAAATAAACGCCACTGCAATTTCTGGCAAATTGTACAGTTTGTTTAAAGGCTTTCAACTAGAATCATACCATCCTTACATATTTGTCAAATTAAAGTGCAACGTTTTCTTTATTTTTTAATTGCAGTAACACATACGTCCATGATGTTAATCAGTATCCTACCTTTGAATTTGTGAAATGATCTAATTTAATTGTATGATTATTAATGCATAAAGCTACTCTTTACTTTTAAGTTTTAACTCAAGCATCAAATTTATTTCCTTGACTTTTCTTGGGGCGGGCTATGGTGGTATTTAGTTATGTCTATCACCCTTAACCTTTTACTATAAATATTATTTTTCTTCTTAAAAATGAATATGGTTTTTAAGAAGAGTCTTTTATTATCGTTTTTTTCTTTTCAGAAGTTTATGTCGTTTTTTTCTTTTCAGAAGTTTATGTCGTTTTTTTTTTTTGGTTATTATTGTTAGCAAAACGTTGGTCCAGTACTCTTTTTATGAATGGAGTCCAGTGCAATAAAATATGTTGGAGCTTAAAAAATGCAATCAACAAGCAATACTTAATATATGTGGCTGTATCCAAAATAATATTGAAGATAAGGAAATTTGGCTGGAGAATTAAAAATAGCCTGAAAAGCGGATGCCTTTACTTGTGTTTAAAGACATAACGTGCTCGTATAATTGGTACAATACTTCAGTGCTTTTTAGCCATTTTTCTTTAGACATATCTTAAGATCTGTGATTTTAAAACTGAAGATCCATTTAATCCTGCCATGTCCATGGATAACATTGAAATCTTTTATTAGATCATTGCATTATTGTCTTATTAACACATACAGTTCCATCATGATCTATCTCCAAAATCTAACAATATATATTCTTGCTTCTCTTTAAAGGTGCAATGCATATTCAAAAAGGAGAAATACAAATACTTGCCCCAGTGTTTGTTAGGAATGTGGTCACTTTCAAGTATCCAAACAGTTGTTACGGATGATCACTAGCCAAAGTTTCACCACAATGTCTATATCATCAACCAAACCCTAATTGGAACAATGGATATAGGCTTAATTCTTATCCTCCGATCCTCTCCTGAATTAATCCTATTCTCGATTGACAAGAGAGAAGAAAAAGAGAAGTTGGTGGTTCCCTTTTTCTTTCCACAATATAACGGATAACTTAGTTCTTATCCTTTTTTTTTTTTTTTGGATAAATAAAGATAGGAATTTGTTAAGAATAGTTGTGGAAATGTTTCACAATATGGTAAATATCGGTGGCCTTTGAACTTAATTAGAGTAGCTGTGGTGGTCAAAATATGACTTGGGTATGGTGAATCAAACCAAAAAGTGAATAGTGGAGGCTACTCCTTCATAGACGCACCATGCCTTTTGTACAACCTACTAACTCCGTCAAGACCAAGTATATATATATATATATATATATGGCACGAGATATTGGCAAATTAAATGACTCCTAAAGTGTAGCTTTGAACTTGCAACACCCTACTCTCAACCATTTATAAGCTGTTAGTGTCTACATATTTAACTGGTGGAATTCACGAGCATCTACAGTACTAGCTAGCTAGTCGTAAAAGTTCTATAGATTGTAAAAACCTTAACACATATAATAAATTAGTACTAATAAGTTATGTACTGTATCGTACTGTTATACATAGAATTTTTTCGTATTGGTTAGAAACAAAAATGATATATTATTACCATAGCAGAAGAAGATGGTGGTTTTTGTGCATGGTCTGTTGAGAAATTTCTTAAAGAAGTGGGGAACTGAAACTTGGAAAGCTAGGGAGAAGGGAGCATGTCGCTGAAAAAGGGGTCCTTTGCACATCTTTACAGACTATAAACACTACAATTAAACTAATATCCTCCCTCCGTCCCAATTTGTGTGGCACTAATTGGAATTTCGAGAGCCAATAAAAATTTTCTTTGACTGGAATTTCTTTATATGTCTTTTAAATATTTTAAGTTGTTAATTATTGTGATTCATAGTACTTTTAACGTAGTTTCCAAATATATAAATACTTTTTAAAAAAAAAAAACCTTAAACCTTCTATATGTCCGAATTCAAGGTCAAAGTTAAGAAGTTGAATCTCGAAATTACATTGTACCACATAAATTAGAACAGAAGTAGAATTTTAGAAAGTGGCAATAAATTCTGGGACGAGCAAGGAGTGTAGGGAAGCCTTTAGAGTTTAGTCCAAGAAAAATTGAAGTACATTATCTTGATACCCCTCACTTCTGGGACATGACAGGAATCAAAGAGGCATTTTTCATGGACAGGGCATTTGCAGCACATGCATCACTGATACTATCAGTTGATCATGCTTTTATCTTTGTTGTTTATGTACTACTCTATAATTGAGGAATTTGCACAACAATACTAACATCTATTTACCCTACATATATCTTTTGGTCCTTACTTATAACAAAATTATTAATTAGGTGAATCTTTCAGTGGGACGTGACACAAAATCACTCACTATATTTGTATCATTCAATTGTTAAAGACATAAGGACCTTACTAGCTATACAACATACAGAAGATATAGACAACAGAGTAAGGTTCCTATTATAGTCCTCGCTAAATTATTGAAATTATTTTTTCAGGCAATGTTCACTTTAATTAGATCATGAGTTATAATTTACTTTAGATATTGTTCAAAGTCCCACATCAGTGTGGGATGGGTTAATTCACTACTAAAAACACGCATAAACCAAGGGAAAAAACCGACAAACATCCCTTGACTTATTCATGTTTTTACTTTAATTTTTTATATTTTGATTCTCCGTTGTGAAAATTTTAATTTTGTCGCTACTCACATTGTCGATGTGGGATAATAGAGTACTAGCTAATTCGTCTCTTATGGTCTTGTGCAATCGCTACTTCGATCCTGAGCTAGATGCTGAAATTGAGTTAGAGCGAATGTACATTTCTTAACAGATATAAAGAATTCTAAGTTCTACACTTTTAGTATAGATTGCTTCATACATAAAAAGTACATTTAAAATAGGTTTTAATTCCTTTCTTCTAATAGTCAACGGTTTTTTATGCACATATAATATGATGAAGAATTGAAATTGTTCTAAAATAAAGTATCTGAAAAGTAAAAAGTTCTCCATACACTACTATAAATTGTTCTCACCGAACTAACTCATTGGAAAAATTCATGGTAGGAGAAACGAGTTCCCATTGAAACGCTGGAAAACTTCCTAATTTTTCCGTGTGAAAACACTATTATTTAAGATTTTTCCACCGACATTTAGTGAAAAATACACTGAACATTTTTCAATGAAAAATACACTGAACATTTTTCAATGAAAAATACAATGAACATTTTTCAATGAAAAATCAGTATGAAAAGAGAGATCTTTTAGTAGTGACATATTGTTTTTCTTACAAAATTAAACCATTACGTCTAAAGTATCTAAGAACTAAAGAATTGCCGGTATCTTTACTAATCCTATAGTATATGCGAAAATAATAACGAGTTAATAAGGGGGACTCTCTAAATCTTTTTTTTCTTCATGAAGTCTCAATCCTCATCCTCATTGGTTGAAATGTCTAATCTGATTTTGTTTGAGAAGTTATTAAGTGAAGGTAAAAAGAGTTATGGGGTCAATTTACTATTCCGCGTTCGAAGCAACGGTCGATAATATTTAAAAACAGGCTCGGAGCCGAAGCTGATAGCTTCGGGTAGAAAAATGTGTGGCCACGTGGCGCGTAAGAAAGAGAAGGGACCCACAGCACCTCCACGCCGGCTGCCGGCATCAGACGTGTCAAGCGGGAAACGGGACCCCACGACTCCGCCAAAAACAATTTAGAATTTTTCTTTTTGAAAAAATGGATAAAGCGCTCAAAATAGAACACCCCCCCCCCTTTTTTTTTTTTTTGGTTTGCCAAAATCGAATGGATATTTTAAGTAACTTTTTTGGAGAAGAGAAATAAGAGGTACCAATGAAACAATGGATTTACGATAGTGAGTTTTACGGTTTCACAAAAATTTAAGCTCTAAACACTGAAAGGTGTAAACATAATAGTTGAGTTAATTAGTACTAGTCTCACATGAACGAATAAAAAGATCAACTGACAGACGTGTTTAATTTGACTCTTTCTAGCAATAAATCAATTTTATTTTTGAATTTAGACATGTAGTTCTATATTCTAAATGATATGCGTGTGTTCCGGGACAAACTCCTCTTAAGAAAACTTTTATAGCAACTTATATAAAGATTTAACTATATATGAAAAGCATACCCTCAAGAATTAGAAGTTCGTTGTGATTAGCAAAAGGATGGCAAAAATGGCAACGGATTAGCACAAGTTCAGGGACTAGAACACAGAAAAAGCGTGCCATTTTCTTATAAAGTAATACGTTTAACAGTACATAAAAAATTCTAACACTAGAGTGGAATTTGGTTGGCGAACAAGTTATCTCAGAATTGTAACACGTAGATTAATAATGACGAGATTATTTAGTGAATGTATTTTTATCGTTACATTTTAGTTCATTAGACTAAAAATTGGATATACTGGATATAATATAAAATGTGTATGCCAAAGTGAGATAAGCTTTTATTTTCATTTTTAACATTGACCTTCTTAAAGGACCTTGGGAAGAAGAGTAATGGAGAGGGGCAAATGTGTCATTTTGGTATGTACTATGGCGAATCCAAAGTGAAACTTACGAGTTCTCGAAACCCAGTAACTACTGTCCACACCTTGTATATGTACTAAAAATTTCACTAACTATTTATAAATATTCGAGTGTGAACCAGCATTATTGTATATTACTCGAGGTTGTTATAGGAACCCATAAATTTTGAATTCTGTATCCGCCTCTAAATATTAAATCTCAGGATCGTTATCCCACATGGAGTGTGGGATAAAAATAATATCACTAGTGTGATATAAATAATTATTATATTATGTAAAGAATCAGACTACACGTGGAATAAGCTAATTCCAAATTTAATTTCTGGATTACAATCCATTATCCTTCAAACTAAATGACCCCTAAGAATTAATATTATGGAACGCTTTAAAAGTACATATATGATATAACGCATAGTAAGTGAGAGATTGTTTTGGAAGTCCCATATACATACATACATATATATATATATATATATATATATATATATATAGGTGTGGGATGGTTCAATTGGACTCTTTATATGATATTACACAATTCTCATCTCATGAAGTTTTGTGGTTAAGTTAGGTTAATATTCATTTTCTTATCATGATATCAGAGTATCCCGTTCCGATTCTTAATTTATCCGATGTTGGATTCCCATATTATGCATGTTGTCCTCGTTTAATTTCAATTGGTGGGCATGGGCGTGTTAGGGTGTTGGAAGTCTCGGCAAAATATTGAGTTAGATCCAATATCCATTATCCAATATCCATTTACTTTATCAATTTGTAACTTGGAAAAAAAGTCAAGTTAAAATCAGTGTTTTAAAAGGCAGGGCGTTTTATATATGCCTCGGCGAGACGTAAGCCCCAAGGCACGGGGGCGTAAGCCCTATGGGTATTTAATATTTAGTATTTTATAAAATAATATAATTATACAATAAAAAAATTTAAATAGGTAAAATTACATAAAAAAAAAAAAAACTGTAAATAAATGAAACTGTATAATAATATATATATATATATAGCAATTCATTATACGCCACTTACAACTTGTAATTATGAGCCTGTTTGGATGGGCTTAAAAAAAGCGGCTTATAAGCTGAAAACATCTTATAAGCCAAAAAAAAAAAAAAAAATTAGGGTAGCCCAACTTATTTTGTTTGGCTTATAAGTTGTTTTCATTTTTTTGCGCGGATTGCCCTTCTTTTGGGGTGGTCTTTAAATTTTGTCCCTCATATTTGTGGTCTTTAAATTATGCCCATCATATTGCTAGTCTTTAATTTTTGCCCTTCGCATTGCAACCCTGAGCGTTCGCGCAGAAATCATGAGGTTCTGAGTTCGAACCTCCGCTCAAGCATAAATTAAAAAAAAAATTGCAAGGCAAGGTTTGGGTCGTGTGTATGCCGGACCCGGCATACTCATGCCTTATGGGCAGACTTGGCATAAGTATGCTAGGTCCGGCATAACTTTGGTAATTCCTTAACAAGTTTATGCCGGTGGGGGCATACTTATGGGCAAACTTTTATGCCGGACCCGGCATAAACTTGTGAAGGAATTACCAAAGTTATGCCGGACCCGGCATACTTATGCCAAGTCTACCCATAAGGCATAAGTATGTTGGGTCCGGCATAACTTTGGTAATTCCTTCACAAGTGTATGTCAGTGGGGGCATAGCGAAATTTAAACTCTGCGTTGCGATTTTTTTTTAAAATTTTGACTGTGTGGGGGTTCGAACCTGGAACCCATGGGTTTTAGCCGAAGGGAAAAATTTAAAGATTTCAAATATGAGGGGCAAAATTTAAAGACCAGCACAAAAGAAGGGCAATTCGCAGTTTTCAGCTTATAAGTTGCTTTAGATAGTGTAAGTCAAACAGGCCCAATTATTTTTTTGGGCTTATTTTAAGCACAAAATGGCTTTAAGCTGGCCAGCCAAACACTCAAAAAAGCTGAAAACAACTTATAAGCTGTTTTTAGCAATTTATAAGCCAATCCAAACGGGCTCTATATATAACATAATTTTACAAGTATAAACAATACAATAAAATAAAATTAAAGCTATTATGAAATGCAAATCAACTCTAACATCTTAACTTTCAAACAATGAAAAAATCACAACTTCTTAAAACAATAATACTATCATACTATTGATTTTATCTCCATATAAGCAAATAATCAATAAACTTTATCAGTATTATAATTAAAACGTAACTCCATGAATATAAATGAAATTACTTTCAAATAGCAAAATAATAAAATATGATAATTTTGACACATAAGACAAAAGACCAATAACAAGTGAAAATGTACAATTCGTCTATGTATTTTTAAAAGAAATATTAAGTGATACTCATCCTTACGATGTTCTCAAATAGTAAATATGCAATACTACGACTTGTTATTTGAGTATACCCCAATCTTCTTATTTATAGATGAAAATCTATGGATGCGGCTCCTCTCCATTATCCTTTCTCTCCATTTCATCAAGTACACATTCAGATGAGAGACACGTGTCTTATTTAATTCACTACAAGAAATAGGCTAAATTGTGGTGGCTTATCTGTGGGGGTCATAAGAACCCCCACTATAAGATTATTTTGTGGCGTGTTTTTAAACCGCCGCTATATAATTTTTTGCTGACTGTTTTATTATGAGAGTTTGTGATAACCTCCGCAAATTACATCAAATTATGAAGGTTTGTACATTGCCGCAGTTTGATAATGATTGTGGCGGTTAATAACCCTCCCAATTCGTTAAAATCATTCTTTAAAAAATTGTATCAAATTGAATAACTTAGTCAAATTGGCCCAACTGAAGTTATAACTTTAAAAAAAAAAAAAAAATTTAGATAGTCTTATACTTTATTTATTTTTTATTAAGATTAAGACATTTGAATCTGAATGCACATTTGATATTAAGATGTATATTAATCTTATAAGATGTCTGAATCCAAATACACATCTGAATATTAAGATATTATATTAGGATTTGAATACCAAATAATTACTAAGACTAGTTGTTTTCTGAACATCTGAATATATAAAATTTATCTTTATTTAAAAATTAATAAATATAAAAATTTAAATAAAATACTAAATAATTTCATACTATATTAATAAAATAATTTTAAGAAATAATATGACAGTCGTAGGTGATGATGGCAAGTGATGGTGGTTGTGGATATTGATTGGGATTGTGTTGGGTGATGGTGCTGACAGTAGCGATTAACAATAGTTGTTGATCATGGTAGTTGGTGGTCAATGATGGCGGTTGACGATATATGGTGGTGGCTTGTTGTGGTGGTGTCATTAGTGAATGGTGGTTAGTGGTTATGATTGTACTGGTGGTTGATGGTGGTGAGAATCGACTGTGGTGATTGACGGTAGTGGTGGTTGGGGCTGAAATGGTGATTGTAGGTGGTGGTTGCTAGTTGATAATGGTAGGCGTCGACGACGACAATTAGCGGTGAAAGTGAATGGGCGTGCCATCCTTCTAAGCATTTGAATAGACGTCTTAATGATATTGAGACTTTGTTATAGCTCTTAGTTCAGATCTATTCTAACCCATTAAGTGGTTGTACTTTTTTTTTTAATTAAATAAAATGTACTCAATTATTAGGATTAAGACCTTCTGTAAGTGCAAAGAACAAATAAGGCCACTTTCGAAAGTTAAACCCTTTGATAGTCACTAGCTGGATGTGCCTTGTTAACACCGGACCAGAGAGATCAGAAACGATCTTTCCGAAAAGGGACAGAGGAGAGCTTAGATAAATCCCACGGATTTCATTTAATTTCATTAACTCCCACGATCTTAACCATGTAACGGCTAAGGGTCGGAGACTAAGAGAAGTAGTTATCGTTGTATACCTATAAAGTCTCACATTTCCTACGATTGTACTATCTAATTTTTCACTTCATAATTTTACTATTGTTCTCTGAAACCACGATTGTTCATCTATGCTCTTTAATAATATTCACCATCTGATCTAGAAGAATCTCTTTATGTTAGTTTGTCAATTATTTACTTTTAACTATTCAAATCGTTATTCTGATTACCCTGTTATCGTTTCATTCACATTATCAAAGGATTAACTCAATTTGGATTAGTTATATTGTTTCTGACCTAATTCAAAAAAATTCAACTGATTGACCTAATAATCAAATTTTAGGCTAAACAATTAGTGATTTTGAAATGTTGTAATTTTATCTAATCAAGGATATTTTGCAAATTTGACATTATTTTAGTGATTTTTTGTTAGTTTGTTCTATATTTTACTTTATTATTTGTTAGTATATTTTATTTTCAATTGCTTTCTACATCTTTTTAGAGTTATATATATATATATATATATATATATATATATATAATACATACATACTGTTTTCAATTTTTCTCTTATTTAAATAGTAAAAATGAAATAAAAGAGAAAATAAAGAAAAGAAAGAAGTTGTAAAAGACAATAGTGTACACCATCTTCCCAGCTTTTCATATGCACATTGGGAGGGTAATTAGGAAATTTGACTAAAAATTATCATAGGCGCGCAAAATTCCCTCTCTTTTTTCTAAAGGGCACGATTTCCTCTCCTTGTTCACTCTTTCACATTTTTATGTGCTCTATTTGTTCTTTGCTTACTTTCTGGGTAGAATTCGTATCCGAATCCGATATGCTTATGTATTATTACATGCATTGGGTTATATTTTGGTTTGATTCTTGTGTGATTCGCTTGTTTCGAGGTTTGATATAAGTGATTGCAGAGTTCCTTCGGGAGATCTTTTGTCTTTTACGGTAAATTGAGGTTTTCTGTATTTTTTCTATTGGGCGAACTATTCTTAGGATCGTGAAGTAGGAGGTCTGATACAAGTGAGTTCAATTTATCTGTCTGTCTATGTTTGTCTGCAATTAGAACTGTCAATGGATTTTTTTAAAAGAAAATTGACTTTAATTTTGCCCCACTAAAAAGAAATTAACTCATGAGGTGAGGACTTTTAATGAATGGTTAATTTTTTCAATGAAAGTTCTATACTTTAACATCTATGACCGGTTCTTTTATATGTCAAAAAACCTCCAATAGAAACCTCGTGATGTTTCTTACACTTTGATCAGGGGCGGAGCCACCATACGGTTTGCGGGTTCGGCCGAACCCAGTAACTTTAGTTCAAACCCTGTATTTGTCTTGAAAGATCTGGACCGACTAATTTGCTTTCTCCGGCACTCTAGATCTTTCTTCCACAATGTTGGTCACTTATATCAGGGATGGTAAGAAACATGGTACAATTACATGAACTTTTGCACTATGCTCAGGTGATTGTTGTAAATAATTACTCCAGTGGATCAAAGGGTAATATAAAGAAATGGATTGGTCATCAAAGATTTCAGCTAATCCGCCAAGGTAAAGCACTCAGTATGATTTGTTTACTTTTATAAATTTATTTTAATTTTGTTTATCCAAGATTGTTTTTATAGTACTTTTGAGCAAAGGAATAAAGTGCCTAAGTAATTCCATTATGCTTGTTTTACGTTGCATATCAATGAATATCTTGAGATTAGACTTTAGCTTCCGGCTACAAATTTTAGAAGTCTTATCTGAAGCATCTGGACATTCTTGTTATTACAAAAGCTTTTCAATGACTAGCCAGAGTAAGTGCTATAGTTCATATTTAAAAAAATTCTCATTTCTCTTTTCATGATTCGTGATCCATTTGGGTGCAATGAAGCATGGCAAAGAAAATTTATTTTACTGGTGAATATGTGTACAAAGGTTTAAGATTGATGTATTGGTACGATAGCACATGAGGGGTATGCTGTTCTTCTTAACTCATTTCTTGACCTGATGTTCTTTTCGGAGAAAGCTTTTAATATAACAAATTTCTTGATTTATAGGAAGTTACAACAATTGGAGGAATATTTACTGCATTGAACACCAGTTGAAGTGAAATAAAGAATGCTAGCCTGGGGAACAAGTAACATTATTAGCTCAATAATATTTTGTTATAT
Source organism: Lycium barbarum (assembly GCF_019175385.1). NCBI lineage: Eukaryota > Viridiplantae > Streptophyta > Magnoliopsida > Solanales > Solanaceae > Lycium > Lycium barbarum. The sequence goes on from NC_083342.1 coordinate 121,414,888, forward strand.
GTGTGGCTACAGATAGGTGGAAACTTGATATACAAGTCTTAACTCACAACTTACATGTATGGATGGTGTGTTTTCTTAATGAATTGCTTGCATATGAATTTTTGTTGTCTGTAAGACTATTGTTGACTGGAATATAAAATAATATCCAGAAACTACAAATGTCTTTGACACTTTTATGGTGATAATTGGTTCTGCTGTCTATTTCCAACTTCAATTATATGAAGGGCATGTAATAATTATTTAATTAGCTTAATAATGTTGTTTTCTTGAAGTTTTGAAGGATATTGAGATAGTTAACTGATGAAGAAGAACAATTGAAAGAAACTAATCAACCAAAATTTTTAGAATTAGATACCTGAGACGTCACTTTAAGTTATCTCCTAAATTTTCAATCCTTTCACTTCTTTTCCCAGGTTACATTTAAGTAACTGAGAGTAATTTATTTCATATTTTCTTGTAGTTGGTATTGATACAGATAGTAGTAAGATTCATGCTTGGCTTGGTTTGTTTAAGTGAACCACTTCCATCTTATCAGTTCATTTCTTCTATTTCATTTTTTTAGAGCCGTTAGCATTCCACTTTTGAGCAAGTTTAATCATTAGGTTGGGTTACAGCTTATACTTTATTTGTTTGATTCTAATGTTAAGAAGCCTATAGAGGTTGACTTATATTTTAGTTACATAGGTGATTTTCATGAATATATGGTTATAATGCAAGTTTTGTGGTGATTTATCTAGAAATAGCTTTGTACTTTAGCTCTTATTTATGTGAGAATATTCAGCAACTTCAGTTTAATGACATTGTTAAACCAAGTGACAGATTTATTTGTAAAAAGATTGGGAGCTTTCATTTATTTATGTAACTAGATTTGTCCTTCTAGTTTGTCAGAAAATGCTAGTATAATAATTTTTTCAATCAAATATTTCTGTTTCAGTGTTTCAGCATAGTGATGTGGAGAGCAAGTCTTGCTTCACATGTGGATGTAAGCGTATTATCAAGTGAGAGCAACACAAATCACCAAGCAAGTACTTAGTACTTCTGTGGCGGAGCTACGTACTCTAGATTGTGTAATGTTTAAGTTATCATATACTAGTGTTTATAAATTTAGTTTGATATGAATTTGAATTGGTAATGTTTGTTAGTGCATATACTTTTATTGGAATTTGTTTTGAGTTGTATGAGATTTAGTAAATTATTTATTGATACCTAGAATTAAAAATTTCAAATAGAAGTTGATTATTTTCAGCAATAAAAAATACTGTGGCAGTTATAATCTGCCAGTATTAATATTTTTTTTAAAAGATTGAGATAAATGGTGGGGGTCTTAAACTCCCACAAATTATTTTCTATAAAACACTGAGATCATATTTTGGTGGTTATAAATTGCCACTAATTATCTCGAAAAACCTCCACAAATTCAAATTTTATTTTGTGGCGGTCGTCATAGAGGTTCCGAAAAAACACCGCAATAACGCTTGTGGATTGATAACTGTGGCGTTTTAAAAAACCACCACAATTTTGTTTGTGGGGGTTGGAAACCGCCACAATTCGACTAAAAAACCTCCACAAATTAGGTGTTTTCTTGTAGTGATTTTTAAAGGTCAAGATTATATTACATTAACCAGTATCATAACCATAGTTAAGTGAATAATTTGGAAAAAGTACTCACCAAATTTGGTAAGAAAAAGATATTCCCCACAAATTTTGATACTCATTAATATCTTTAATTTCATCTTATATTTTTACTTTCAAATATTAAAATTGCATACATGGACCTAATAACGTGCTTGTTTAGTCTGATAAACAATAGTCTTCAGAAATATTTTGTGTTGTAAAAAATGTTTTCTTTTATTTCACAAGAAAAAAGATACAAAATAGATATTTTTCTTCAAAGTTCAAACACAGTAGGCTGATGACCTCTCGCCTCTTTTTTACTGTTATTTTATTTTATGATTTTTGTCAAGATTCTTTCCCCTTTTGTTTTTCAACGTTATATTTAAAAAATAAATTTACTGGCACAAAAAGTCGTACAGTTTAACATTTAAATATTACTATTTTATAAGATGAAATTAATGATATTAATGAGTAACAAAATTTGTGGGGAATATCTTTTTTCTTACCAAATTTGGAGAGTACTTTTCTCAAATTATTCACTTAACTACGGTTATGATACTTGTTAATGTAATATAATCTAGACCTTTAAAAGTTAAATAGGACACTTGCCTCTCATCTGAATGTGTACTTGACGAAATGGAGAAGAACCGGATCCAAAAACTATTAAGTATCATTCGTTTGCTAAAAAATTATGAGGGTCAACGATTTTAATTAAGGAATTTAACATATAATTTGTGTAAGAACTGTTAGGCGAGCTTCGGGCATTGAGCATTAGGGGTGCTTAGGGCGTACAGTCGGGTGCTTAGGGCGTAAGCCTCATAGGAACTAAGTCCTGCACGTGAGCCCTGGGGCGTTTTGCCACTGCCCCGTCCCGGGAGTCCTGAAACTGCCTTTTAAAACACGGTAGCAGGTAACTGCATTGAGTACAGATTATTAAATTAGTTAAAAGATGTTAGAATACAGATTCTACATAGGTGTGCTAAAACATGCCATATATTGTCACTTTGCTAGTACTATGCGTACAGGATCTCACTTCTACATTTGGCAAGTGATCCTGCCGACAGGAGAAGGGTTCCACTAATCTGAATATGCAGTTCTGGTAATGCAAGTGTCACACAACCGGCCCCCACTGTTCTGTTCCAAATTTTGGGTTTTAGGTGAAGGGGACGATATGTTCTTTAAAGGTTGCTGCATTGAGAAGCAAAAGCAATAACCCCATGACGTAGCTTATGTATTGTCTCTTCACCAGCAGCGAACTGACTGATCTTGACTAACGTACTTGCAAGTCCCCTTCATAATTACCCTTATGATTAACTTATGCTTCTATTAAGAATTTAAAGAGAATGCGTTATTATAAAGAGGTGCACCCATTAATTTTTTTTTTAAAAAAGGAGAATGAAAAAAGTATCCCTAGGAGCGATTCTAGAAAAAATAAGGAAAAATAACAAGAAAATGCGGAATTTGAATCACCAATTTCCGTTATCGAGGTGTACCCAATAATTATTGTATCATACGACACCTTAAGCTTGGGTACACATACACATTAAAATATATTGAATATAACATTGCTACACAAAATCTATGAAGAGAAGCGTGGGTTCACGTGAACGAATACCTCTCAAGTTAAATACTCCCCCGATTATTTCTATCCAACATCTAGGAATAATATATTTTATGTTTGGGAACTTGGGGCGGAGTTATGTGGTCAACATAGAATTATACTGTACAAATAAGTAAAGCAAATTATTTTGTACATGTATAAATTTCCTATTTTAAACAAAGCTTTAGATAAAGCAGTAAAGCGACCTCAAAATATTACTTTAGGTCGAAATTCAAATCCTCAATACGGAAAATTTACTCCTTCCCTACAAGATCATCAAAAAAACTTTTTAAGACCACAATCGTTCTTGACCCATGAACACTTCTTTGCAGTGTTGAATTTAGGATTTCAAGAAAATAAGTGTACTATTATAATATAAAGAGTAGATTTAGAATTTAAATTTAATGTGTTCTAGTACTTTTAAGGTTCTTACCATTAAAAAACCCATTATATTGTTGAAATTATAGGTTCCAAATTGATTTTTTCAATGAAATTTTAGTAGTGTTTACAAATATAAATGTACTTCATGTTGAAAATGTTGAGATCAGTTGAATTCATTGACAATATGTTACAATATAGTCATTTGATTTAATTATATAAAATTTACGATGAACAAAAGAGAATATGAATTTCAATGTGTGAGATTTCAATAATTTGAAAGAATACACCTAAACAAGAAAATACAGTACTTAATTTAAACGCCAAACATGCTTATACCCCATGATTGGACTCAACTTAAATAAAGACGTAAGAAATGGCGAGATCCCGACTTTATTTATAAATGTGCATCCAATAGCCATGGCTTCTCCGGAAGAGAAAAAGAAGAAGAAAAGAAGCTGCAGTAGGTAGAGTGGGGTGGGGGTGAGGTGGTGGCAAAGGGAAAAGAAAACCAAGAAACTATCAAATTACTAGATTCATACAAGGACTTCCTTAAAGTAGAATATTGATATTGGAGAGGAATATACGATTAGATATTGTCTTGTAAAGTCAAGATTAATCACGCTTTATGACCAGTAAAGAAACATATAACTAAACTAGTTTAAGTATCCCATTAGACGACAAAAGCTGGGAATATAAGTAGGGAGCCACTGAAAAACAATCTTTTGTTTTATAAACAATCTACCATGTCACACAAGTGGCTTCACGGGCTGCCTCCTCGATCCCAATATTCTGCCTTCAATTTTCTGTAATTACGTGGTTACTATAGAACCCCATGAATCCAGGGTTTAGTGTTAGGTGTACGAACGAAGTACCACATTGATAGCTGAAAAAAAAAAGGAGCTGTTTTATAAGGAATTGGATACTCTTAATGATGTAAGGCCTTTTGGAGAAAACCGTGCGGGCTTGACTCAAAGCGGACAATATCACATCATGTTAAGAGTATCTTTGGGCCGTTTTAGCCCAACTGGTATTAGAGCCAATGGTTTGGCTAGACGAGTATGAAGATGGCGGAGTGTGACGTGGGGTCCGGCTTAGTGTCTTTGCCCGTCTATGGGCCGGTTTATGACTTTTACCCATAGCTTTTGAAGACGCATTCACAGCCTTTGGGTTTCGGTGACCGTAAATACTCTGACAATGTGGGTAGCACACAGACATGTTGAATCTCTTACCCGTGGTATGATATAGGTGTGCGAACAAAGTACCACATTGATAGCTGAAAAGAAAAGGGAGCTGTTTATAAGGAGTTGGATACTCTTAATGATGTGAAGCCTTTTGGGGAAAACCGTGCGGGCTTGGCCCAAAGCAGACAATATCACATCATATTAAGAGTATCTTTGGGCTGTTTTAGCCCAACATTTAGTACTACTTCTTAATTTAAACATCTATTAAAGTACCTAATTTCTAAATCAGGAGGGTCCATTCAAAGGTGGTCCCAGGTGGCAGAAAGTCAGAGAATGAACCACTTACGTTAAAAGTAGTGGCCACATCCTTCTAACTTAATACATTAACAATAATAAGGGATTAGAAAACTAAACCAACGGTTCCCACTAAAATCATGGCATGAATTCTTCCATTTGATGATAATAATTGAATGACTCTTAAGTTTTATGCATTAATTGTTCTTAAGTTTTATGCATTAATTGTGTAAAAATTATTTAAATAACTAGGCTATTTATAAGGTAATATAGTTAAGATATTAAGCTAGTTGAGAACTTATCATTGCAACAATTTAAGAAAATGATATTCAAGGACATTATTTTTTCCCCACATGCATTTTTCGTATCAATTTTATCAAAGCCCAAGAAGCATTAGTGTCTAACACCCCCACATCGGATATCTTGATTGAAACATATTATTATAGCTCTAAAATCCGGTCTTCTTTATTTTTAGTGCCCTTAATTAGCAAATGACTTATCAAAAAATAATGTCCAGTTGATCCCCCTTTAATGGTAGACTAAGTGTTACAAATTCAGACAGAAAAGAGGGGATGGACGACAATAATCTAACGAATAGACTAAATCTCAATGCTCCTCAATGGGGCTGTTTTCCTTTAAAGGGACAAAGGTCCCAATTTTTATCAAGGATAATGAACATCTTTATTGCCAATCCCTCATGAATAACAACTTTCTCTCATCATAATTAATTAATTCAGTTTTAACATGGTCCACTTCTTCTATATATATTTGTTATCTAAGCAACTTTTTAAAGTTAAGATGAAAATTGGTCCCAAACTTTTGGCTAATTATACAATGCAGCATATGGCTGCCATGAAGACTGCTCACTTAACAGGGACAACTCAACCTAAATAAACATCTCAAAAAGCCTTTTGTGGCGGAAAAAAAAATGGTTCTTGTAAGTTGTTTCTGGAGAAAAAAAGTTATTCAAAAATTTAGCATGTATTAACATGATTTGTGACATTAATTGGTTTACTAAGCTATTTAATGTGGTCTAAAATTTTTCTTTCTGAGTATATGTCTACATTCCCTATAGAAATCCTGTAATATTAAATATACATTCATTTAGAAAAAATGGGGAGCAATATATATATATATATATATATTAAAGATAATTAACTACGTACATTTAGATTCTTTTTAAGTGTATATGAGTGTATACGCGTGTATATACATTTAAGAAGTAACAAAATAAAGAGTACACACATACAAGAAAAAATGTTACTACAAGGGTTACACTAGGTAATATAAACGATAATGGGTCGTAAAAAATAGGGTCAATCGCACAAATGCCCCTATTTCAGGATGGTCTTTAATTTTTGGTCTTCAACACTTTTCGAGCGGGCATAATTTAGATTATATTACACAAATTATGCTGGACATGACAAAACTTTCAAAGCCCACAAAAACAGGACTTACGCCAAACGGACGTAATTCCTACAGAACTTATGCCAAGCGAAGCAGAAGTTCAGTTTCCGAAGATAAATGTTACAAAACTTATCCCAAGCGAAACATGTAGAATATTTTCATTAAATGAATAGCAGGGACAAAAATTAAAAGCCACATATATGAGAAACAAAAAATTAAAGACCAGTCGTTTGAAGGGCAATCCATGCGGAAACTTCTATGAAGTTAACGTGGGGGAGACTTAAATGGCAATCTTTTAAAAACTGGGATTTTTTAAGATGTTATATATAATAATATTTGGAATCTTAAGATGGATAAAAAAACTTAAAATAATTACCTGGTGAAAAAATAATATTTCAATGTTATATTGAGTTAGTTGATGCTTGCATAAGGCATATCGTGTAAATTTCCCTTTTTTTTTTCCTTCTCGAAGCTGGTGATCCAATTGAAACAAGCTGGTTGAATGGGTAGTTTCTATCACCGGGCTTGTTAATCCAATATCCACAGTTAGAACATTAGTAGTTTCCTCCGAAATTCATTTGAACCCTTGGACGACAGTCTAAGTAGTTCGTTGGTTAAACAATTTCTGAATGCAACTCAAGTTCCCTCTTCCCCAAATCTCCATTGATTAAGAGTTCACAGTTTAATAAGTGTCACGCGTTCGAGTTTCAGTAACTATGTATAGGTCCGTCCAACTAGGCATTTTCTACTCCTATTAAGTCTTCACTGTGTGAACAAAAACTAATTCCTCAGCTCAGACTTTAAGGCAGCAAAATTTATGGGATTTTTCTTATTGTATAGTCATCCACCAAAATAATAGTTGGAAAAGATATATCTTCCATATATTAATGTATATATACATATAATTCATAATTAGTGTATATTTTTGTATTTATGGCTGGCGGCTATATTTTTCTAGTGAGCGGCCAAATGTTTAACTTTCCTAATAATTATTCCAACCCGTGCATTTGTATCATTTTTTTGTGCGGATTGCCCTTTAAAAGCAATGGTCTCTAATTTTTGCCCCTCAAATTGGTGGTTTTTAATTTTGCCCTTCGCCTAATACCTCAAGGTTTTGGGTTCGAATTCTAGCTCAATAAAAAAAAAGAATAAATTTTGCAAGGCAGAGGTTTGGATTCGCAAGGCAGAGTACGTGCAGAATTTTGAATGCAAAACTGCAGGTAGAGTTTTGCATTCAAAATTCTGCCTGAGGCCTAACTTTGGCCCGAATACGCCTAACTTTGCTACAAAACTCTGCCTTGCGATTTTTTTTTGACTGAGCAGGAGTTCAAACCCAAACCTCATGGTATTAGGCGAAGGGAAAAAAAATTAAAGATCAGTGCCTTTGAAGGGTAATCGTGCAAATGACCCCATTTGTATTATGATAAATCCTTAATCTTTTCAACTTACATCATGTTATGTTATGTAAAAGCCCCTTTTAATAGGGCAATTTGCACGATTGGCCTTATTGGGGGGTGGTCTTTAATTCCCCCCCCCCCCCCCCACCCCTCAAATTGCTGGTCGTTAATTTTTGTTCTTCGCCTAAAATACTCCGAAGTTTTGGGTTTGTAGCCCGGTTCAGTCAAATATATATATATATATATATATATATATATATATTGCAAGGTAGAATGTCGTAGCAAAATTAGGCCTATTCGGACAAAAGTTTGGCCTTAGGCCTTTAAGGCATAACTTTTATAGCATTCCAGCAGAGCAAAAAAAAAAAAAAAAACTGTCTTGCAAAATTTCCCAAGGCAAACTTTAAAGCAAAATTTTCGTGAAGCCTTGCCTTGCGAATTTTTTTTTTTTTTTTTTTTTTGAGCGGGGGTTTGAATCCAAAACTTTAAAATATTTTCGATCACTTTTTTAAACGAATGCCAAAAATTAGACAAAAAATTAAAGAACAGCGCCTTTGAAGGTCAATCCGTGCAAAAAAATGTTAATCACTCGGACACCATTTCCGGTTGTTGCTGGAACCCACAAGGCCTAGCCCGAGTATCTGGAAGGCCCAATGGTCACTTCTTCGGGCAGACAGCCCAGTCCAGTTTTTGATGGCCCAATATATGCTTTCACGTTTTCACAGGCTCAGAATCTCAAGATCGAGGTATCAAGTTGACACGCAATTCTCGTGACTTCACTTCCTACCGCCCCATTTATCTTGTTATGTTCTGCAAATTCGGCAAACCTCTCTTCTAACTTTAAGCACTTATTATTATTGTTCTTCTTTACAATTTACAAAATTACATGGCATTTACCCTTTTATAGAGGAAAACAAAAAAGATAGATTACAGGTGTGTTCGGTATGAAGGAAAATATTTCCTTGGAACATGTTTCGCAGGAAAATAAGTAGGTTTCTTACACATTTTTTGTATTCGGTACGTAAGCAAAAACTATTATCCTAAAAGAAATTGTTATATAATATAGACAAATGTTATGAGGGTGAGTGGTGGGTGGTGCGTAGTGGCGGATCTAGAATTTTCTTTAAGGGGCTTTGAAAAATAAAAATTTCAATAAATTCCAATCTAATTCCATTGAAGTATAAACTTATCCTTCTTCCTCCATTAACACGTATTCCATACATTTCAAAACTAATATTTTCAGGATAGAAAAGAAGCGCGAAAAAACTTCAAATTGAACCTTATACCTATAAAAATCCTAGCAATGACCTACCATTCAATTTATGGATTATTTTTTCGATTTATGACTGTGAAACTTTGGTTAGCTCTTAGTTCTTTCACGAATAATATCTCCTTGTTACGAAGAAATTACACATTTATCCTTCAAACAGAATGGTCTTTAATTTTTGCCCTTAGCAATCGAACCTATGTCTAGCGGGGGCAATAAATTCTTTAAGGGAGCGAGACATAACTTATGAGATATTATGGTGCAAGAATATAAACTTATGACCGACGTAAAAGTTGTCAGTTACGAGGGATAAAAATTAAAGACCAGCACAAAATAGGGACATGAGTGCCAATGACCCCCTTGTTACTTCTCGTAGCTTACTGGGCTGCATAAGATCCTGTGAGCCCAAAACCAAAATCCAACTTGGTGAGCCCAACGTCAAAATAGCAGTTGAGCTGCTCTCTACATCACAAAGGGCAAATATGGAAATTCACATATGCTCAACCAATAGCATTACACCCAAGTTGCTTCCTATAAAAGTGTCCCCTCGAACGTCCTAATAATAGATGCTTCTATTTTGTAATTGCAATAATATCACTGTTTTAAAAAGCACATCTACAATTATAGAAAAACAAAAAGAAGAAAAGAAAAAAGTAAAGAATACAAGTACAGATTCTTTTAGGTGACCCTCTTCTTATTCCTTCAAAATTTCATTTCTTTTATTTATTTTTTGGAAAAATTGAATTGATTTTATATATATAACCTCAAATAAATCTCTCTTTTTTTTCTTTCTGGGTTTTGCCTATTTTGCCTCCTCTTCCTTTCTCAGGTACTTACCATAACCTATCTTTATTTTTTTCCTTTTTATTTCTGCATCATTTAATTATAAGAATTAATAAGGTAACTCCAAAATTTATCTGGGTTTTTGTTTGTTTGGTAATCTGTTGATTGTTGAGATTTGTTATCTGTTCTTTTTTACTGTTCCATCTCAATTTTGGGAATTGGTGTTATTGATGTTGAATTTAATCCATCCATATATGGTGTTAATTGTGTTTTTGCTGAGAATTTTGTTTCTTTAGTTATTGTAATTAGCTTAGTTATTAGGGTATCTTGATCTAGGGTTAAAGTTTTGATCTTTGGGGATTTCATTTTTGTATTTAATTAGATCAATTTTTGGGTTATTTATGAGTAAAGATTGGGTTTTTAGGGTGTTCTATTGTTTTAATTTTAGCTGATTTGACACCTTATTTAGATGAGCTTATATTAGAATGTTGAGATTTTGAGAATTCCCATACTAAACTGGATAATTTTGTAACTGAAAATGGACAGATGTGTAATATTTATTGGGGTATACCTTTGGAGAACTCGAAGTGGTAGGGAAATAAATTGCATGATTTTGAGCTTATTTTAGAGGCCTTACCTTACATAAGAAATGATGGGTTGTTCGTGTTTCAGGCGGATTCACTTCCTTCCTTAATTAAGTTGTGGGTCTAGTGGTACACGAGATTATCACGTAATTTGATCTGTTCCAAGTTGTCGGTTTGTGCTCCTGTCGGTGTGGCTTTACTGTACACGAGGTTATCACGTAATTTGATCTGTTCCAAGTTGTCTGTTTGTGCTCCTGTCGGTGTGGCTTTAGTGGTACACGAGATTATCACGTAATTTGATCTGTTCCAAGTTGTCGGCTTGTGCTCCTGTCGGTGTGGCTTTAGTGGTACACGAGATTATCACGTAATTTGATCTGTTCCAAGTTGTCGGTTTGTGCTCCTGTAGGTGTGGTTTTAGTGGTACACGAGATTATCACGTAATTTGATCTGATCCAAGTTGTCGGTTTCTGCTCCTGTTGGTGTGGCTCTAGTGGTACATGGGGATTATCACCTAATTTGATCTGATCCAACTTATCGGTTTGTGCTCCTGTCGGTGTGAAAAAAGGATGGCGAGGGGAGGCAGGGTTGGTCGCAAGACTAATGATAGGAGAAAGGCTGGATCCATGTATAGAGGTTCAGATCAGTCAGATGAGGATTACACAGTTGATGACGATGAGGAGTTTGATGAGTCAGAAGATGGTTATTCTTCTTTTGTTGGAGATGAGTCAGAAGGGAGTTTAGGTGAATATGAAGTGAAAAGGGTTGTTCGATCAAGAGCACCAAGCAGAAATAAAAAAGGCACTGTAAAACATAGAAAGAGAAAGAGAGTTTCATATAGAGAAGATGATGATGAGGATGATGGAGTTGATGAAGATGATGAGGAATTTACTCCAGATTGCTTGGATGAAGAAGAAGAGTTTCCAGTAAAGAAAGGGACAAATAATTCTAGCAAGCGACGGTCACGTAAAGGCACCGTCAAAGATGAGGACGATGAGGAATTCACACCATATTCCTTGGATGAAGAAGAAGAGTTTCCAGTAACGAAACGGATGAATAATTCTAGCAAGCGACGGTTGCGTACGGGCACTGTCAAAGATGAAGATGAAGATGATGAGGAGTTTACACTAGATTGCTTGGATGAAGAAGAAGAAGAAGAAGAAGAGTTTCCAGTAACAGAAAGGACGAACAATTCTAGTAAGCGAAGGTCACGTAAGGGCACTGTCAAAGATGAAGAAGATGAAGATGATGAGGAACTAAATCTAGATGGCTTGGACGAAGAAGAGGATTTTCCAGTAATGAAAGGGATGAAGAATTCAAGCAGGTCACGGAGGCGTAAGGGCACTGCCAAAGATGATGACGAGTATGATGATGAAGATGATGAGGACTTAAATCTAGATGTCTTGGACGGAGAAGAAGATTTTCCAATAACGATAGGGATGAATAATTCAAGCAGGCCACAGAGGCGTAAGGGCCCTGCCAGAGATGATGACGAGGATGATGATGAAGAAGACAAGGATGATGAGGAATTCACTCCAGACAGCTTGGACGAAGAAGAGGATATGCCAGTAACAAAAGGGATGAAGAATTCGAGCAAGCCAAGGTTGTGTAAGGGCACTGCCAAAGATGATGACGAAGAGGAGGATGATGATGATGAGGAGTTCACTCCAGATGGCTTGGACGAAGAAGAGGAGTTTCCTGTAATGGAAAGGATAAAGTATTCAAGCAAGCCACGGTTGCGTCGTAAGGGCATTGCCAGAGAGCAGAAGAGAAATAGAAACCATAAAGAGTTGAAGAAGATCACAAGAAAGAAACCACAGAAGAGACGGCGGCTGAAAAGGAAAGCAAGATCTGAAATAGATGAGGAGTTCATAGACGTCGATCCACTCACGGAAGAAAAGAATAAAAAGAGTGCAGGTCAGAGGAGAAAAAGAAAGAGACTAACACTAGATTCTGATTCTGATTTTATTGCGAATTCTGGATCATCTGACCGTGAGTTTACCATCTCTGAAGAAGAGAGGGAACAAGTCAGAGAGGCTAGTAAATTTTGCAGGAACTTGGTGAGGGGCTCTGTGTCTTTGAAACATTCACCAAGAGAGGAAGCTCCGCGTCTACAAAGAAAACATCCAGGAAGAAAGGCTAAAGCAAAGGTGGAGGAGTTAAAGACTGAACCTGGAAAGCAGATCTGTGGCATATGTTTGTCTGAAGAAGGGAAAAGAACAGTTAGAGGGACACTGAATTGCTGTAGTCATTACTTTTGTTTTGCTTGCATCATGGAGTGGTCCAAAGTGGAATCCCGTTGTCCACTGTGCAAGCAAAGGTTTGTAACAATCAGTAAGCCTGCGAGGTCAGACACTGGCTTTGATTTGAGGACTGTGGTTATTCAGGTCCCTGAGCGTGATCAGGTTCAGCCCTTTCTTACTTTTGTGCATTCATTTATATAGTAAACCTGAATATTTATTTGGTTAAGTTCTTGGGTTTGATTACGTAAAAACAACAAATTTTCTAACTGCAGTCAAATGTTTAAATTGTGTATATAGGTTTATCAACCATCTGAAGAGGAGCTTAGGGGTTACCTTGACCCGTACGAAAATGTATTATGTACAGAGTGTCAGCAAGGTGGGGATGATGCTCTTATGCTACTTTGTGATCTCTGTGATTCACCTGCGCATACTTATTGTGTTGGTCTTGGACATGAAGTACCTGAAGGTAACTGGTACTGTGAAAGCTGTCGGCCAACTGTTCTTGCTTCTTCAAATCCACAAAATCTGAACCCTATGCCTGATAATAGAACAAGCACCAATTTTTCTGTTGGGTCACCTCCTGTTGCTAATGTAAGAGAAATGTTTGATCTTAATGAAATGTATGTGCCTGATACCCCTTTGGCTGAAGATTCAGGTGAGTTTCAATCTCCCCGAGATGGTCAAGTTTCTCCTCTAGCTTCTGGGATTGGGGCATTCACAGTTTCTGACCGACGTAGAATACAGCGGCAAATACATCAACTCCTTCATAATAGGAGGAGACAACTTGGTAATAGTCTCGTTGGCTCTCAAATTGCTCGAAGTAGGGAATTAGCAACTCAACCTGCCGTAGCACAAAGGGCAGCGCCTCATAATACATTTTTCCAAGGAAGGCAACCAGAGAGTAATGCTCGTTTACCTCAAAATCGGAACCTTGCACCCGAAAGGTTAAGTAATTTGAGTGGGCAACTGAATTTGAATGGAGCCTCTACATCATCACAAAGTTTTTTTGGTGAATTTTTAGAAAGTGAATTGCAAGGGACCGAAGCAAGTTTCGGCTTTGGTTTGGCTCATCAGCAACTCCATCCCTGCAGTAGCAGATCTAACGCTGGCCCTGATACCAGCAATTCTCCTTGTCAATTTAGAGAGGTGAGATCCTTTAATTAGTGAAGGAGTTAGTGGAATCAATGGTTAGAAGTTATTTAAAATCTGATTCAGAGATTCAAAATTGAGGGAGTCTAGTTTAATGTTTCCTTTGACTGAATGTTCCAGGGGGCACTTCGAGTATATTAGTATGATTAGGTTGAACGGATGTGGAGAATATATCTAGCCTTGTTGCTTCTTACACTCCAATCTGTGTATGCAAGTGAAACATGACTCATGTCGTTTAACATTTTCTCATTAGTCAAATTGATCAGAATTTAGAAGGGTCTTCACTGTGCTAGGAGAACGTATTTAGAGCAGTGTGCACTTTAACCTGGACGCCCACCCTTCCCTCTGCTATCGTTGATGAATAATGCCATATTATCTTTTTTTTTTTTTTTTTTTTTAATGATGCTTGATTTTTGTACTGTGAACAAACTCGAGCTTCTTTTCGCCTACCTATAGCTCATATCGACATTTTAAGTTAGCTATCTCATTATGTGATTGGCCATGAATGTATTACTTCGATAGTTCTATGCAATTTCATCTTCTTTTTTGCATCTTTCTAGTTTATTTACTAACCCCCCTCCCAAAAAAAAAAAAAACTGAATATATTACATGCTTTGATACAGCCTACAGTACCTACAAGGACATTGCCCAGTACTCTTAGAAGACCATTTTAGCTGCATGTGCTCGAGCATCGTGAAGTGAAGCTCTCTGTGCAGTCGACCATAATTTGTAATTATGTTGGGAGACTGGCTGGCAGCCGAATCTCCCCCATGGAGGGTCGGTGTCCTCTTGCCTCTTTTTGTATGTAAGGGATGATGGTGAGGGGAATCACCAGTAGAAGACAGTATGCTGTTTGTTGAGGTGTTGGGATTTGATGTGCGACTACTCAGAAATAGCGTTAGCCATTCTTTCTGCCCATTGACCCAGCCGGACAAATCCATTTGTTAGGATAGAATTTTCAGCTTTACACTTGTATACCCTGCTTTATTGACAAAAGATCCCTTGATTGTTAAGAATATGCAACAACCATTGTTCGTCATTGTTATTTATTAGTCAATTTTTTATCCGAGAATGATACTCAGCTGCTTTGATATGTTGGAATTTTACGAATGACCAAGACAACTGCTGTTTTTCTGTTATAACTGGTTCTTGTTGGCTGAAATCCCTTAGTTTATTGTTCGCTTATAGATGGCACGTCTTTTTACTGCTTTTCTTGATCAGGATCATGAGAACTGGATAAATGCCACAGGTTGTTATGTGAATTTCCATTGTTTCATCCATCTCTTTAAGTGAGGGCCTGTAAAAATCAAAACACTAGCTTCAAGTGCTTTTCTCTCTTTTATTTCCCTCTGGGAAGTGTTAAAAAAGAGGGTACCGGTAACTCTGCAAAATATCATGGATAGTATTGTCAACAGAAAATTGTTACTTTAATTTCTATTTGGGGAAAATCGCCAAAATGTTAAAATTGTATGTGCTTGACAGTAGAATTATTTGATTGGCAACAGATGAAGAAAAATGACCATTAAAAACATCTACTTTTGAAATGATGCACATTGGAAAACCAAAAAAAAAAAAAAAAAAACGACACGTGAAAAAAATTTAATTCGAAGAAAACGTACTTACATGAAAGTGAACTTAAAGATCGACGGCAGCTCCGCAGTAAACCATACCCAAATTCGAAATATTGGATATTTTGTTAGTTCCCCCTATTAGTAGTAGTAGGTAGCAACCTTTGTTTCTCACCTTTCTTCCAGCTTTTTCCTTATAAAAGTCTAATAAAGTTGTTCTTTCTTAGTACATTGCCTTTTATTACTTACGACACAAAATTTTCCAAAACTCATGACTCTCCATTTGCATCTACGTCCAGATAGGTACTAGGATGTTCAATATGGTATATCTATTGTTTTGCTGTACTTTCCTTACCAGTTCCTCTAGATTATATTAGATTTGGATTTTTCCACATGAATATAAATTACAGCAAAGCACTAACTTAAACGTTTATTATATTCTTTATCATACTCTTTATGGTAGCATGAGCTGCGATAAAAGAAGATACATCAAGAGTCTGCTGCCTATCAACTAAGTTCTACAACCAAGATAAATTACATGGATTACTACATCTTATTCCACAGTGGGATTACATTGTGCCAGAACGCGCACGGTGAGGGATGACTAACCACACAGCTTATCAGTAAACTGCTGAACCCTGGACAACAGCCGTGTCAGCCTTCATAAATTATCATCCAGAATGGTGGACATTAGCAATCCTTGGACGAACGAACTCCTCTTTGTCTTCTCCTCATGATCCTTGATTGACAAAGGGGGCTGTTGAACTTTTCTGCAAAATAAGTTGCAATACACTATAAGACAATGCGAGCTACCTGTATCTAGATACATAAGATCCAAAACTAAAGGCACAACTAGGATGATATCCTCATGATAAAGACATCTCACATGCCTGTTTCCTTCTCTCAGATAATAAAGCCGTAAAAAAAAAAATGACAACGTTCTTCTTCAGCTTCTTTTTGAAACTTTTCTATGGAACGAATTGACAACAAAGATATCCCAAAAGTAAACTATACTAGAACAACCCAATAATAACACCTCTGATTCATTTATAGAAAATAAAAATAAAAAAAAACCTCTAGTCTATTTGACTGCCTTCATAAATGTCAGACAAAGAAGGGTTCCTCCATTCAGTGTAACAGTGATTTCCATGTCATAGCACAATTTGACAGAAGCCACCAATCAGAGCTGGTCTAGCAGAATCCTAGTTGAGCATTAATCCCTCAAGCATGACATACTGAAGGCGAAAACTATGAAAGCAAAAATTTCAACTTTTGTCTGTTTCACTGTAAGCAGCTCAAAAGCATTAAACCAGATACTTTAGCACACCCAAATTTACCAGATTGTAAATTGGATAGTCATATCGGCATTTAGCCAATAACAACAACGGCTATAGTGCAAACTTGTTGGTTGGTAATATGAATCTCCAATATCCCTTCCACTCCATTCAGACTTCACCATTCCTAAAAAGTTGTGTTTTAAAACAAAGTTGGGGTATCTAACACTAAAGGTTCCCATTTAGTAAAAATTCCTTTTCTAAAAGATTACTAAAATTTTGCACTTAATTACACATGTTGGTAGCAGCTCTATACAAGTGTTTATAAGAAGCTACTATACCAGAGCACAAAAAAGAATAAAATACATACCTTTCTGAGGCAGTTACTATTGAGCTTTTCTTGGCTGAGATTGTTTCAGCAGGAGAATGCGTTTGAGCCCTCTTGAAATCATCACCCATCGGCAAAATGAACGATGACAACAAGGGGTCTGGTGCAGTACTAGTTGAGGAAGTTACACGAGAAGACCCTCCAAATAGAGACTGCAAATTTCCTTCTCGCAGTTCCTTCCTTAATAAGGAAAGTGTTGAATGAGAACCAACTCTGCGAGATTTCCTCTTGCGCTGCATGTAAGCTCAAGTCAAGGAACTCAAAATAGCTGATGAGTCGCTCATTGTCATTGTCATACTTCCTCTGTTTCTCATGATATCAGGATTTTAAAAAGCAACAGAATTCCTTCCATACGTTATGGAGATCAACCTTTCATCATGTTTTGGATCCCCAGGACAACCCCTAGGTTACCTAAAAAAATTTTAACTTTGATATTCATCTATAAGCAGGAGAGTCTATGTATTTTGCAGTTTGATTTAAGTTATAATATACTGTGTATACATCTTGAAAAAAAAGGAATACGCTTTTATCCTTCACTGATAATTAAATATTGTCTCCAATCCACTTAAATCGCTGCCTCCCGAAAAAAGGAAGAAAAACTAGTTTTGTCACTGATCACAACTATGATGCTACACAACTTAAACAAGAGTATCAGCTTTCAAAGATCAGCATCTGGGGTGCTTTCATTCAATGTGTACGAGAAAATGATCCTTGGGTCCCCAAGACCATGATAAATGACATTTTCTAAAGCCTGCCCAGAAGTTCTAACGGACTGACATGGAATGAAAACGTAATGTTGTATGTCATTGAGCTGAGGTCAAAGATGCATTTGAAGGTGTGCTTTGATAGATAAGTCGAGATGACAGATGCCTATGAAGTGCGAGAGGGACATAGTAGTTCGCTTTCAAACAACTGAAGGTTTTAAAGAACTTAAAGTACCCCAAAATATTACGTCAATTTCAATAAAGTACCCCAAAATATTACATCAATTTCAAATACTTTATCTTAGCCAAAAGGCCGAGAAAGGAATCAGAATATGAAGGCATATTTTTGTACTCTTCCAGCAGAAGAAAACAGATGTGAGCACCAAACCATAGAACCTCATCTTAAAGGCCCTAAAAAAAGAAATTGACATACAGAAACCTACAGAAAAGAATAAAAATTAACAGCTTGCATCGAGTGGCCGACAACAACCAGAGTGTTACCAAAACAGTCAACCATCTCAATTCAGGAGCTTCAATGAACACACTCTAAAAAAGAGAAATTTTGTGATAAAATGATGGATCAAGAAATAGGGAGAGAGGCAGAAAGAAGAAGAGTTTGACATTATTCCACTGGTGGAGGACCTCAAACTCCAATTTACTATAACAAACCTCAAAATTAATGCAACGCTCTTAACATCTGGAGAATTTTAAAAGCTAGGAATTGTGATTATTATACCCAGCTTATCAAAAAATCCATCTCCTACGTTCGTGTTAAGTGACAATTTTTGCATAAGACATTGCTATTTACAAATAAAAGAAGCACCAAAAGGAAACTACACAAATGAACCAAATCGACACTGAGATACTGAATAAAGGATATTTTGAAGATATTCCCATGCTGTAAGGTTATGTGTGCAACCATATCAACGCCCACCCTCATAGCACAAACTGGACACACCTACACAAAGAAGGCAACTGTGAGTAATAGTTCCAAAAATAGCTTCCATATGCATCAGATATTCTTGACAGCATACTCAAATCAGCAAATTAGAAGAAAACGCCAGACAGGAGAAAATTATCATATCAACAAGTTACGAGGGATTCTACCCCTCCCTAGCACCAACGCTCCTCCAAGAAGATTGAGAGGGAGACTCACACAACAGCACAAGGAACAGCTAACGTTTAAGCAATCCACATAACATCTCTGACCAGACAACCAAATATTAGTATAAAGCACCTCGATCAAGAGAAAGACAGAAAAAAATGAAATCCCAACCACGAGCAACGGGTAAAACTTCTTTAGCATGATTTTCACAGACATTCAGAAATACTAGAACAATTGCAAGAGGCAAAAGCATGTTTCTGCACCACTCAAGAATGCCCAACCAGTACATACAAAAATGAAATACCATCAAAATGCAACTGTATTAAGTCATGCCATCATAGCTTGAAATTTCAGCTCATAAACCAAAACAATTAACACAATCTCTATCTTCCAACAAATGAAAAGACGTTTAACTTCTACACAACAACAACATACCCAGTGTAATCACACAAGTGGGGTCTGGGGAGGGTAGGATGTACGCAGACCTTATCGCTACCTTTGTGGGGTAGAGAGGTTGTTTCTGATAGACCCTCGGCTCAAAAGTTTAACTTGTACACATTCATAATAATTTAAGTGTAACCCGACACAATATCCAATTTTTCTACACTAGGGAAACAACTAAGGATGATCAAGAATACAAAAACTGAACAAAAAAAAAAAAAAAAAAAGAGAGTGAGTGATCTGATACCCCATTCTTGGCCTCAACAGGATGCTCATCATCAATATGGCAACATAAACCAACAATATCAAAATACTCAGAACAAAAGCAGCAAGGAAACTCCTCTCTTATATTATCATCATCCACCTCAAGTTCCTCAAAACCCATCAACATTTCCGCGTCAATACTCTCCCATTTCATTCCTACACCCAAAATTAATCACATAAAAATCCAATCTTTAATCGAAAAAATCACAATAATTCTAAAAAAAAAATAAAAAAAAAATACCAGATCTCGACTGAAAAGCAGATTGATAACGCCTGGAAGCAGAAGATAAACGAGCACTCCATGAATCACCATCCATATTTGCTTCACCTCACTTTGAATTAAGCTAAATTTAAGTACAAAATCCACTCAACTGTTCGTTCTGAAACCCTAAGAGAAGGGTAGGTTGGTAATTTATGAATAGTGAGTAGTGTCGGTGTGTGATTTTTGAAACGAAGGGAAAGGAGTGCGATTTAGGTGAGACAAAACGACGACGAATCAATGAAGATGATGTTGAGGAAGAAAACAAGTAGATGATGAAGAGGAGGTAGAGAAGGCTATTTAGCAGGTGAAAATGTGTAAGTATTTTCCACCTAAAAGAAGACCACACACACTTTTTATAGTATCTCTTGTTTTTCATTTCGAAACATCATTCCTTATTCATTTATTTTATTTACTACTTATGTGAGGCCCGTACTAAATCCGGGCTCAAACTCAAGATATAAAAGTAGATATTTTAACTAAAAAAATATAATCTGTGTTAGTACAAGTGTACAACAACAACAACCATATACCCATTGTAGTCTCACAAGTGGGTAATTATATAAAAGCAAAATTTTCATTCCACTGCTTTAATATTTTAACTTCCATTTTGATAAAATTATTTACTTCAAATCAAATGCGGAGCCAGAATTTGACATTTATAACTTATGTATTCTAATTTTCTGAAGTTATTTAGTTCTAAATAAATAATCTATACATAGTTAATGAACTTTTAAGACAAATACATAATTTAACTTGTGCAGCGGATGGAGCTGCTCCTCTCTTAATTAGGGATTAGGGGTTCGAACATGGATATGGAAAAAATCTTTGGAGGAAGCGTTCCCTCCGAATAGGCGCGATACAGTGCTAATTATCTAGATTAAATGGGCTTAAATGCGGATATCGAGCACGAACCAGAAAATCAAAGAACATGAAAAATGAGGTAGAAGGTTCGATAGCTTTTGAAAAGTAGACCTTAAAAATAAAAAATAAAAAAATTGACTTAAATAAATAAGATTAGGACCTAAAAGTAATTAATTAATTTTTTTTTAAAATAATTAGAAATTATTGTGAGGACTACAAAAGTCCCCAGGTTCGATAGCTTTTGAAAAGTAGACCTTAAAAATAAAAAATAAAAAAATTTACTTAAATAAATAAAATTAGGACATAAAAGTAATTAATTAAAAAAATTTAAAAAATTTGGAAAACTCTGTGAGGACTACAAAAGTCCTCACATTCCCTCTTATATTATATAGTAATCTGGCTTCCAAAATTACAAATTTATTTCTTAGGTAATTTACTTTTAATTAATTAATACTGTCAGTTACACTCCAAAACGTCGGTCATACTATACAGTAACTAGCAATACCTCTTTTAATGCTTTTGGACTTTGACAAATTTAATACTCTATATCGTAACAAAAAATTATATGGATGAATGTATTTGACAGATTGTATCATATTAGGGGGTGGTTATTGTAAATACAAATATATCTGTATACATTGGTAACATTTAATTAAGTTCAATTTTGATTCATATCAATAATCAAAGGAATATTTAATTAATCAATATACTTTGTATTGATTACTGTCTAGTATATTTTTAAATATTAATATTGAAGTTTCTTCCTCTTAAGGGCATCTCCAATCCATTGCACCATTTTTTACACCAAAATGGTGCAAATTAACTCCAACCCATTGCACCATTTTTTGCATCAAAAAAGAATATTCCTTTTATATTTTTCTCTCTCTTTTATATTATATTATTTTCTTTTACTTAAATTTTATTTTTAATTTCATAAAAAAAATCCTTTCTTTTTTTTTCTTTTTTACATATCCATCTCATGTAATTCATAATCCTTTGTTATATAATCATTTAATATAAAATTATTATACCATAAAATTTTAAATAATATAAATTGTAAGCAAATATTATACGTTATATATATTAATGGATAATTCAAATAAAAGTGAAATCATTGATAAAATATAATTAAATAAATACTATTACATTAAGGTAGAATTTATTTTAATTTCTACATAAATATTCAACTTCCATGATTAGTACGTTGCTCCCATAAATGCTCTACTAATGCATTACGAAGTGCAAAATGAGCATCTTTGTTCTTAATTTTTTTGTGTCGAGCTAAAAATTGTTCAAATCGATAATTTTCATCTACTACCATTTCTACTGTTAGAGTTGGACCTTCCCAAGCATCTTGAATTGGTGCATTAAGATCACGCTCATCCTCGATTATCATGTTGTGCAGTATAATACATGATGTTAATATATCATGTAGCACTTCTTTTCTCCAAAAACGCGATGGCCCTGCAAAACGAGATTGCAAAACTCTGAATGCACGTTCAACATCTTTTCGACATGATTCTTGTTTCGTCGCGAAATATTTCTTCTTTTGAGATTGTGGCTCATGAATGGTTTGCACAATTGTAAACCATTTTGGATATATACTGTCAGCTAAATAATAACCCATATCATAGTTGTTTTCCTAAATAACATAATGGGCAGGAGAAGCAATACCTTTAGCAAGATTGGAAAACAGATGTGACGATTCTAAAACATTAATGTCATTATTGGTGCCGGGCATACCAAAATATGCATGCCATATCCAAAGGTCATAATCAACTACAGCTTCAAGAATTATTGGTGGGGATCCACTACGACCTGCATATTGTCCAACCCATGCTGTTGGACAATTTTTCCATCTCCAATGCATGCAATCTAGACTACCTAGCATTCTTGGAAAACCACGTTGCTCACTGATGTGAAGAAGCCTTGCAACATCGTTAGCTGTTGGTGATCTCAGATACTGCTGGCCAAAAACCTCTACGATAGCTCGACAAAATCTCTTCATGCTTTCAATTGCAGTTGACTCTCCAATTTTCACATATTCGTTAGCGGCATCCGCTGGCAAGCCGTATGCCAACATTCTAAACACAGCTGTGATTTTTTGTACAATAGATAAACCAAATCTACCCATCGCATCAGCACGTTGTTCGAAGTACGTAACATGAGCTTTAATTGCATCAACAATACGAAGAAACAAATTCCGAGACATCCGATATCGATGACGAAACATACCATCATTATAGGGTGGATTATCTGAAAAATAATCGAGAAATAAATTATTATCAGCTGCTTCACGATCTCGATTGATTACTAAATGACCTGGAACAGAGCCAACTCTGAAAACTTCATTATTTTGATATTCTTGCAAATATTGCAACATATAGTTGTTCATGCGAATATTTTGCAAGATTACTTGCTGCTCTTCTGCAGTAGTATCATCTAAATCTAAAGATGATGATGATGAAGAGGAATTTTCATCATTATTATTAGATCCACTTTTATCTATATATATTCAAGTCCCAAAATACCCATTCATACGAAATTGGCTTTAGTTTTTCTTTAACCATATAATCCACTTTTCCTCTATTCACTTGCAAAAAATGTCTACCCGATCTACAGGATACTCTACCAATGAAGATATGATATTATGCTAAGTTTATTTAGATGTATCTCAAGATCCAATAACGGGTATAAATCAATCTAGAGATAATTTTTGGGGTCGAGTGGAAGATGTGTACAATAGTGCAAAGGATGAGTGTTAGGAGTATCGCAACAAAAGATCGTTGGAATGTCGAATTAAAGTTATTGAGAAGACTATAAGATAATTAAATGGTTGTGTACGTCAAGTTGAAAATTTGCATCCTAGTGGTGCTTCAAATAAAGATATTGTGAGTATTTATTTTGTAAATTTTTATACTTTATTTGTATATATTTACTTACAGTTTCCCTTCAATTTTTTTTTTTTAAATGTTGCAGATTAATCAAGCAAAATGTTTACTTATGCAAGATCTGAACTACAAAAAAAGTTTTAAATTTGATCATGTGTGGGATATGATGAAAGATTTTGAGAAGTTTAAAGATGTCGATGCTGGAAGTAAAAAAGTTCGAAAGCAAGGCTCTTCTTATATATCATCGGAGTCTGAGACTCCTACTCGTGATTCACCTCTAGTATCATCTCCTAACTTATCATCATTTTCACTAAATTTGAATGAGGATGTTGCAGGTGATTCCACATCATCACAACGACCTATTGGGGTGAAGAAAGCAAAATTGAAGAGAAAAATCGAAGAAGGTTTTTCATCTGCTATGCAAATGGTTCAATCAGAAAATAATCGGCTTGTTGAGTTGTTGGCAAAGTCAGGTGCAGACAGGCAGCGAGATTTGGAGATGAAAGATAGAGCTTTGAAACTAAAAGAATTAAAAGAAAAAAAGAAAATTTTATTGTCGAATTTAGATTCTATTGGTGATCCAAATATTCGTGAATTTATTCGACAAGAACAAAAATGAATAATGGATAAAAGATGTCAACAATTTCAACAGCCACAACCACAACAATCCTCTGCTCGATACACTCAATATTTTAATGATATTGGTGGATCTGGAAACGACCTACCAGAGTACTAAATTATTGTTATAATTTTCTAAATTATTATGTTGTTTAATGTATTTTCAATTTTAGTGTATTGAACATTGTTATGTTATTGATCATTGTGTTGTTATTGAACATTGTGTTATATATTCGAAATTATTATGTTATTGAACATTGTGTTATTTATTAACAACATATTATATTTTATATTTGCACTTTTCATTTTTGTGATGGTTATATTTTTTAATACAATTATAACTTATAATAAAATTAATTTATAAAACTTACACTCCAAAATTAAGATGTAAAATTAATATTATAAGATATTACATAAAAAATAATTAGGTATATTAGGAATCTAAAATTATAAATTAAAATTTATAATATGTTAAATTAAAAGTGTTATATAATAAAAAAAATATTAATGAATAGTAATGGTGTAGATGAATAAGTATATTAGGAATCTAAATGTAAAAATTAAAATTTATAATATGTTAAATTAAAAATGTTATATAATAACAAAATAATAATAAATTATTAATGAATAGCGTTGCACCAAATTTGATGCAACACTATTCATGCAAGGTTGGAGCTCCAAATGCTGCAAGGTTGAAGAAATGATTAATTAAATGTTATCAAAATTGAACTTAATTTCAGTACAAGTTAATAATTAAAGATTAAAATACGTAAAGGACCCACAGCTCTACCAAAAGTGCCCCCGGTTCGGTTCATCATTCTCAACTTAGCTTGAAAGAAAGAGGAAGATTGGAACTCCCTTCTCTAATTCCAACGTCATTACCGGAATAATCCATTCCATTTCACCGATCTCAGATCTAATACAACTGGAATCACTTATCTGAAGGACAATTGATAATGGCGAGCAGAAATAGAACGATTTTGTTTAGAAAGTATAGAGATGCGTTGAGAAGTGTTCGGATCCCTGCCGGTTCTTCCCCCTCCACGTCATCGGGTCATGGTAGTGGGCCCGTTATCGAATTGGCTACGACGTCGTTGCTTAATCCTAATAGATCTTATGCTCCTCTTAGTACCGAAGATCCTGGAACATCCAGGTTTGTATATACGTCCTTCCATTTTCACTTATTGTTCAATTTGTTCCTAAATGTTTTGTTTTAAGTTTAGGCTCATATTATGCTAGCTCAGAAATCTGGAAGTAATGCATTGGGAACTTATTTTGTCCAATTTATTTTGTTACGATAACCGAGATGAAGCTCGACTATTAGATGATAGTTATTATGAGTGTAATTATGCAATTAATATATCCAAATGAAGCTTGGTTAATCAGCTATTCGTGAAAGGAGGATAATTGGTGGACTTTTACTCAGGTGAAGTTCTGATAATAAACTTGATCTGTTGAATATGACCGCCGTAATTTAGCAAGTTAAGTTCTAATGTATGGCATTGGGAACGTATTTGTTCAATTCCCGTCGTTATGATAACGGAGAGGAAACTCAACTATTAGATGATAGGTGATTGAAGCGCTAGCATTACTAAGTCCAAGTTGCTAACTTTCTTCTAATGAATTGTGTGATTTTAATGGTTTAATCATGTTTCAAATTTTTGTTCCTATAAATTGAAGTGATGCGTGTAATGATGCAATTTAATATATTCGAATGAAGTTTGCTTACTCCGCTATTTGTGAAAGGAGGATATGGATGTCCTTAATGGTTTCCCCTAATCTGGATTACATGTTGTTCCCCTGCTGCAGTAATGGTCCAGTTACAGTAGGTCTACCGCCAGCTTGGGTGGACGTGTCAGAAGAAATCACGGGAAATGTGCAACGGGTACGAACAAAGATGGCTGAACTAGCCAAAGCTCATGCTAAGGCTTTAATGCCATCATTTGGAGATGGTAAGGAAGATCAGCATCGTATCGAGGCTCTTACCCATGAAATCACTGATCTTCTCAAAAGATCGGAAAAGAAATTACAAAGACTTTCTGCAGCTGGGCCTTCTGAGGATTCAAATGTTAGGAAAAATGTACAGGTGTGCCTTCATGACCCTTAAACCATTGCTTTCTTCTAATTTCAATTTAACTTTTAGCCTGAATGCATTAGTTCTCCTAGTTTTCCTTTGTGGATTTTTTCTTTTTAAATAACAAGTTCTTCTTTTGGCTCTGCTGCAAGACTACCGTATCCTGTTGCATCTCCGCATTAACACTTTGTTAGGTGATGTATTTTCTTTTTCTGTTAACCTTTTCCAGAGTTTCACAGTTGGAGAGTGGGGATTGGGGTCTAAGACATCCAGAGGGGCCAGGTCCCCCCCACCCCCCATTCCTCAATCTTCTGGCAGAACTATGTCCCATCTTCCCATGGAAAAAAAATCATAACCCAGTACTACAAAATAGCCCCGAGCCTGTCTCTGATAAGGAGGGAGACAAAATAGTTTCATTTTACGACAAATCTGGGAATGACTTTACATTGCTCAGTTGCAAGCTATAGAACAATTTATCTAACTCATTTGAAGTTAAACAAGTGATGCCCTGGACATTAACACACAACAGCACAACCAAGCTTTATGATTAATACTTTTTCCTTCTCCCAAGACCATCCTTATTACAAGTGTCAACTTTATAACAAAATGTTATTCCCTCTGCATGAATAAAAAAATATCCAACTTTGTTCATGTCTAAATATGTATATATTGCGGGTGCCCCCTGTATGGTATTAACAATGTTATACCTTCAAACATGAAGCTTACCCTGCTGTCTAATGGAAAAAAAAAAAATGAAGCCTACCCTGCTGTCACTCCACCGAACATACTTTTTATTCGCTTTATTTTCTTTCCTCCATCTCACCAAGAAAAGAGGTTGGAGGGGATTCTTTACATCCAGTTATATGCTTATTAACCGGTTCCTTAATAACATACCGGTAAGTACAACTTGATAAAAAAAAAAAAAATACCGGTAAGTACAAATTGGTAGCTGTTACTTGTATAACTTTCTTTTCATTCTCAAGCTGGAACTCAGAAGTAGTCTTCAAGACTTTTAACTTTTACACCCTCTGTCCGAGTAAAGCTAATGTTCCTTTTTTTTTTTTTTGGGTCAGTCCCAAAGAGTTCGACCTCTTCCCTTAGATGGAAAATTTCTCTTCCTTGGACAACTTAAACAGACGACTATATTTAATGTAACGGCATGGACAATGAAGATTCATATACCCAATGCCAACTTGCTTGGGATTGTAATAATTGTTGTAGTCATAATAAAGGAAAAAAGGTTGCAGTAAATTGACAATCAACATAAAAATAGTCATAATATCATTTTTTGATGACAAGGGAACCCGCAGCCGCTACCCTTGGGGTGCGCACAGGGTAAACCTCGCTTCTGTGCAATAGCCCGCAAACCACACAGGAGAGATAACCCGCACTAGGCAAGCCCCGTGCGACAAGCTCGACCTAGAAGACTATTGTAAAACTAGTCATAATATCATGAATCGTTTTTTTCATCAAAAAATAAAATATAATGCATCATTTGAACACCCTAACAGAGCAGAATAGATATAGAGATCATATTGCTGATCCCACCTAGTTTGAGATTGAGACATTATCAATAGTATCGATTAACCAGATTCAAACTAATATTTTCTGAGAAAGAGATTCAAACTAATATAACTATGATTGTATATCATTTAAACTTGATGTGACATCTTTTCAACAACTTCCTCACTTTTTACATTTTAATTATTATATTAAATACTTTTCTACCAAACTCAATATTATTATGTGTTCCAATATGTTACTCTTAAACTATGGCTGAATTGGGCCTATTTGAGATGGACAGAGGGAGTAGCATGGAAACTTCACATAGAGATGAGGTGTTCTATTTTTAAGAACTTGATAAGGGCATGGCTAATTAGGTGTCTTCCGATGCTCTATTCAATTTCATTATTAACGAATGTATTTTTAATTATAATTTCAGTTTGGTTCTGCAATAAATCTGATTGCAACAATTTCATTCTGCATTTGTGCTTACAACGTGATATTCCTATGACAGCGCTCTCTTGCTACAGATCTTCAAAGCCTATCCATGGAGCTTCGCAAAAAACAGTCTACTTATTTGAGGCGTCTCCAGCAGCAGAAAGAGGTGTGTAAAATAGTTTTTAGCCTGAGCAACAATCTGTTAGCAGGAGGTTAATACAAGCTGTTGAGATTGCACGGATCAAAGTCCTATATTATGACATCCCATACGCTCACTTGGCACTGTCTAGAGTATTAGTTAAACTGTTCATGTATACTCTTATTTTATGGATGCTTAATCAGCATGCTGCCTGTGTTTCAAGGATCGTATTTTTTGTTTGTTTTGGTTTTGGGGGGGGGGGGGG
Organism: Lycium barbarum; assembly: GCF_019175385.1. Taxonomy (NCBI): domain Eukaryota; kingdom Viridiplantae; phylum Streptophyta; class Magnoliopsida; order Solanales; family Solanaceae; genus Lycium; species Lycium barbarum. The sequence continues at coordinate 121,443,580 of NC_083342.1, forward strand.
GGGGGGGGTGTTCCTGAAATATATCCTTGCAATCTTTCCTCAAATGTTGCTTTTCCATGTAGGGTCCAGATGGAGTTGACTTGGAAATGAACTTAAATGGGAGCCATTCTGGAAGGGATGATGATGATTTAGATGACTTGGTAAGCAATTTCTATTATATATACTTAAATTTCTTACTTCGACTCGGGATCCTGCAAATGAAATATGGAAATGTGTCTAATGGTCTGATGACTTCGTTTTGGTTATATCAATGCTATTGATCAGCAAAAGTAAAACAGAGCATTACCAATAAAATGCACCATGTCGTTAGATGTGACTGAGAATTAGACAGCCATTCATATTATTCTTGAAGTGATCAAACATGAGCTGATTAATTCTGATACCAGCTGAAGGTACTAACTCAGGTGATCGCATAAGGTGTAAAGAAAGAACACTAATTATTGTTTTAACATCAGTTACTTTTGGCAATAGATCTTAGTCTTTGATGATGTTTGTTTGATTGGATTCTCTTATTTTGGAATCCTCGTTACTTTTATGTCTGTGGTTGGAGGGTGATTGGTCTTACGTCCTTAAAAGTCGTTCCTGCCTTTGAAGAATGGTTTTAGGAGATACCTTGGAGAGTTTTGCTCACAAGAAAATTTTGACTGCACCAAATGTCTGTCCAGGGATTTAGTGAGCATCAGATGGCCAAGCTAAAGAAAAGTGAGGCATTCACAGTCGAAAGAGAGAGAGAAATACAGCAGGTGATACTTCGTTGCTGCTTGTGGTTTTCTGAAATGTACATTATCATTGCTTTATTTCTTAGCCTTCATTTGCCTATTTGTTAGGTGGTTGAATCAGTGAACGACCTTGCCCAAATTATGAAAGATCTGTCAGTTCTGGTGATAGACCAGGTTTGAACTTACAACTCCTTTTTCATATTCACCAAGTTGTGCTTCAGCAGGGGTTATGGGTGTACTGAACTTGTTTCTATTTACAGGGTACTATCGTGGATAGGATAGACCACAATATCCAAAATGTTGCATCAACAGTTGAGGACGGCCTTAAACAACTGCAGAAGGTCTCACCTTGCTTTCTTCATTGCCGTCTTTTAATTCACAAAAGTCCCATCTTTTCAGTTTGATCCGTCACTTCATTTAATTTTCTTGATTAAGGCAGCCATTTCATGTAATGTTATGTTGGGCTTGATTGAATTGCAGGCTGAACGAAGCCAGAAACGTGGTGGAATGGTCATGTGTGCGACAGTTCTAGTTATCATGTGCTTTATAATGCTGGTCCTCTTAATTTTGAAGGAGATAATATTCTGATTCTTGAAAGTATTATCTACAAACTTTGCATAGTATAGTTTTCACAATGCTGCACTGTGAAGCATGCCAATGCATATGCGAGAAGTGGACGAATGCTGTGAGCTAGCTCCATATCGTTTTTCTGCGACTACCTTTTATTATATCTGTATTGTTAGTGGGGACTGCGGAAGGTTTGTATTATAATCAGAGAGAGTTGATAGATCTCCAGGGTTCCTGTATAGAGCATCGACTGTCATATGCCGATGCTATTGGTAGAGGACATAATACGTATTCTTTACCCTGGGGAATTTTGTAGTCTCATTAACTTGACATTATATGCCTGGGAATAGATTATTCTGTAATTGTTCCCCTTCATTTTTTAATGAGACCCTAAAGATGGTTTTACGTTTTCAACATTCATTTTTAGCTATTATACTGAAAGTAGTCCCTCCGGGACCAGATTCACTTTCTGTTCCTTTTAAGTCTTGTGGAGCTTGTCGTTTCTTTTGTGTTTTTCACTTTGAAAACACTGTCCTGCACAAAAAAGAAAGACACATGGTATTTACCACACAAGGAAAAGACAAGAAATCAAGAATTTTGATAGGAAATAGGTCTTAGTTCTTAATACTGGAATGGAGTATAGCTGTAATGGGTGGGAAAATTATCTTGTATGCCCCCAGAAAGGGCAAGATTAATTCATTTGAAGTAATCTATGCTTTTTTGAGTTGTATCTGCACAAAGTAAAACTGATTCTCGTGGTGGGATGATACATAATTGGCAACAGGGGTGGATCCACACCATTGGGTGTGGGTTCGCGGGAACCCACAACTCTTATCCGAATCTTGTATATATAATGTGAAACCTTTCAAATATATAAGAAATTTGAGCTGAGAATCCCGTAACAACATACACTGCTAGCTAGGAATTCACAAGCTTCAAATTCTAGATCTGCTACTGATTGGCAAGGGAGCTAACTGGGATTATTGCAAATAAGTGTAATTGCATCATTTCCACCTATGAGTTCACGAATGAATAAGTGACCGTGCAGTTTGTCTGTACTATTTTCCAACTGGTTGGTGAAGCAAAGGGTGTATTCTCCAAATTAAGCATCCTGGAATAACTTTGTAGAATTAAGAAAGGAAAAAAGAACATTAAAATTGTGCAGTTGCTTGTTACATTAAGAAATATTTAGTTGAAACTGCGTTCTTGGTGTGTCAAGTTTTTATAGGAAAAAACTTAGGGTAGGATGTGTTTACATACAAGATATATGGACATTGTACTTATGGTTAGATCTATTATTTACCTTTTAAAGCAGATTTGTAAAACTTTAGATGACCTACGCATTAAGTGGAGGATTTGAAAGTCCTTTCAGAAGAGACAACCGATCACAAAGAAAATTTTATGCAAGATCTTGATTGAGGCTTAACAATTTGAATCGACTACCCAAATGGCAAAGATGACGAGTTGTGAATGTAATTATATATTTGAGGTCCTAATTGTCAGGACTTTTACATAAATACAACTATAGCCCTCTCAATATATTATCTTGCTCGCATAATGCCATCGACCCTAAGGTAGTTTGTGCACAGCACCAATGACAAGAATCTAATGCATTGCAGCGGTCCTATAGATTATTGTATAGTTGTTTATCTTATTCGTTATTCAATCGAAGTAAAGGCCTTTACTTTTATTTTCATGGTATATTGAGAAATTGACCAAATAAGATTCTTAACATTTCTCATAAGTCACATGGCTTAAATATGTCAGGAAAAGAAACCTCATTTCCTTGAATGCATATCAATTCTTCATCGGTAGGGATCTAGTAGCTCAGTTGGTTGGCTACCTGAACTTTCACCTTATTGGTGAGGGTTTGAATCCCCACGTTGTAATCTCCTCCCCATTTCCCCTTCCCCTACCCCCTATGGCCCTATGTAATAAAAAAACAAGTTATATATATATATCAATTCTTCATCGTATTTGTGGCCTTTTATTACCCATTCTTTGCTTGTGAAGAATGACTCAATTCTCAATTCATAACGTCAAATTGACTTCCTCAGGTGCTGATGGATTGTATGCTTGAAATTCAACCAGCCGATCACTGTATACACAAGCTCTCGTAGCTCAGTTGGTTAGAGCACCCGTTTAGTAAGCGGGAGGTCTTGAGTTCGACTCTCAACGAGAGCAATTGCTCTTTTTAATTATGAGTGATCAGTTCTCTACTATTTTTTTTTCTCCCTTGTTTTCTGATGAAAATTGACGGTCCAGTTATTCAGATTCACATAGTAATACATATTGTATTCCCATTTAAATAATTAAATGTGATGACATGATACATTCAAAGTTTTTAGTGGTAGATCTTCTTCTTTTTTTCACTCCCAGGAAGTACTTAATAAAAAACAGCAATTATAGATATCATGATTTCCTGTGAAGATATCTCTTCATAATGGTAAAAGTTGCTCCAAAAATTTTGGTTACACTTCACAATCATCAGCAACATTGGCTCTGGACTCCCATTGAATCACAATGGAGTGAAGAGAGTAAAAAATGACGTGATTTTAGTGCGTTTCAGTGTATGCTTGAGTTCCATAAGGTATAAACTTCCCAAACTCGGATTAAAAAAGGTCGCATAAGTTGAAAAACATCGTAAAAATAGTCTTCTTATGACGAATTCTCCGGAATACTGAAATCTGAAGAGCGAAATTGATATATAAAATACATATTGCCGATCTGAATTACAAGTTGGGATTGAGACTTAACTGATTCAGTCATATGAAAGACAAAGAAAACCATTTGACAGCTGCAAATGCAATAGGATTTTTCAAATTCCTGACTAGGTAAAGAGAAGTTAAATTACAGGCGTTGCAAAGATCAATGCCAAGGCTCATAAACAACACTGGTTTATGACCAGCCTTTTTAATGGAATAATTAGCTAATACTATCACTTGTTTACAGAAATAACTTCCCTAAAAAGAATGTTACAACTGACTATTTTAACAACCTGAGCATGGTTTCTATGTTCAGCCAGGATTCTTCTTCTTCTTTGAGCTGCCTACTTCTGATGGCCAAAAGGAATGACCTTCAAGAAGAGAAGGAATTGTCAACTTCAGGTCGAAAGTCAGCCGTTGAAAAACTGCTGATAACATGTGCACATCCGCCATTGCTCTATGAGCAGAACCAACTAATGGGATGCCATAGTGTTGACCAAGGGCTTGCAATGAGACTTTTGGAGGAACCTTTGAGCCTAATTGGAAAGCGGAAGTAAAAATATCAAGATAAGAACATCCAAAGCAATCGGAATATTTGAATCGAAGACACAAATTTAGACAAGTAGAAAGACCTGTTGACTTCATGACTTCACGTGCCAGAGGAAGAGTATCAACGAATAACCAATTTGAGGGAATATCGAAAGAGCATCTACTGAATTCCTTAATTAGAAAAGGAACATCAAAACCGCGAGCATTATGCGCAACCAACACCACATATCCACCAGGTTTCTGGCGGCTTCCTACATACCTCAACAAGATCGGAATGAGGTCCCCCATCCTGATATATGCAAAGCAGAGTATGAGAGAAAGATAACTCCAGCCTCAAGATTAAGATATACATATTAAAAAATGTTTTTCTTATATCAGAAAATATCACAATCTTCTCTGCTTAACCAATGTGATGCCAAAGTTGGATATTTTATACATGCATTATAAGAAGAAACTTCCAAACACAAGGGTAAAAAGAAATATTCTCCACGACAGACAGGCAATTCAATGTGTGAGAATAGCTGTGTCCTGTTAAGCTTCTTGACTTTCTTGGCTCTTCTATAATTTAGTCAAAAGATGATTCTGCATGTACATCCCAAAGGAGAGAACAATAATTCATGATAAGAACTTTGATTTGAGACTTCAAATTTGCTCAGTCATGACTAGAACTCCGTAAAGAAAATTCATCTCACTGAATTATATTCATGGTTGAAGTTACTATTATAAAGATACAGTCTCCTACTCAAGATCGAGAAAAACTGGTATTTTACAGTGTGCCGTTTTATTCTCACGAAACTAAGTTCAGTACAGTTATAAGGTTGCCTATGATAATTAGAGTATATCGGCACATACATCCATGGTTAAGTGCGGGGAAAATATGAAAGCACATAATCTCTAGAGAGTAATTCGTCAAGGTGTGCATAATCTGTCTTGATAGTTCTCTTCTCAAAAAAAAGGTCTTGTCCTTAGCATTAGAAATTAAATAGACATAATGAGTAAACACATGCATTATGACATACAGGCCCGCCCATTAAGTCAATAGCAAAACACATTAGCATAGCCAACCCCCATTATTACATGTAATGAACAGATGTTGAAAAGAAGAATGCTTCCAGGAGAAAAACCCATGAAAGCAGCTTACTGTCATTTAGTTATATTTATACACATAGCTTTCACACATGATTAAGCAGAACTCAGTACAAATAGACAATATATTCTTTCGATGCACAACTTTCTGGTTATTTAGACAAACTAAATTGTAAGTCTCAAATAGGATTATGTGAAGAAAAGTCAAGATACAGTGAGAGAGAGAGAGAGAGAGAGAGAGTATGTGAAACAACCTAGCAATATTATCATAAATTACCTGGGGACATCAGGTCTATTGACCATACCAGTAGTAATTTTGTGGATATGTGCATTGGGAACACTACGTCCAGGATTGACTAATGTCTGGAATGTGCTGTTTTCACCCCCATGAAGATCTCGCAAAGCAATCTCGATAATTCTTTCATGTTCTCTGCTAAACCCAGTGGTCTCAATATCAAAAATGATAAAAGTCATGAGTTTGGCCAAATCTTTGTTTTCAGCAATTGATTGTCGAATATCAACATATTGTGTACTTCCTATTTCAGTTATTTCTGAACTATATATGTCTACTTTAGATTTTGTAGTTTCATCTAATATTTCGTGTCTGATAGTTGTTTTTCTGCTAAAAGTAGCCTTGTCTTTCCCTTCAGATTTTGTAGTTAGTGTCCGTTTATTCTCAGTACTATTATATTTACCTTCCAGCCCATGTTTTCCAGAGGCAAGAACTTTGGAGCTAATGCTTCCCCTACCAATCCTACTTATGTGGTGGAAACTTTGCCACCATGAATTAGTCAATGTATGAACTCTACATCGAGGAAACTGTGACAGCGAGAAGCACATTGCAGCTCTTCTCATCTAAATCCAATAATTACTCTCCAATTGATGAAGTAAGACGATATATTTAACCTGTAGATAAAAGCAACAAAATATTTAGAAAGAGGATATTCAAAAGAAACGTATTCTCTATATATTAGCTACAGTTATTGACAGTTTGCAAAAAGTACAGCCATTTACATGTCCAGACAGTAAATCTCATAAAGATCCCAATTATAAGACAGTGGGAAGGGAAGCCATTAAATGAAAATGTCCTCTCTAAATCAAGAATTCCAGGAGAAGATAATACTATAATACTAAGCCTAAGGGATTCCAACAGCAAGCATGAGACTGTGCTACAGTATACACCTCTAGGCTTTAGCATCGATTTGGCATCTTGACGCTAACGTATAGTATAAATGTATAACGTTAAAAATGACAAATGCCCTGATTAACTGTTCCCAGCTCTACTAACTATGCAAACCTTGAAAAGGGTTGTATTCTATCTGCATCAAATTGAGGACATGGTTTACAAGCACTGGGTGCAATAAATGAGATGAATTTGAGTTCAACTGTTTTCCAAGTTTTTTTTTTTTTTTTTTTCTTTTAAAAAAGACCTTTTGGTGCTAGCAATGATAGAGGGTTTCCGATTATAAACAAATTTCATTCTCCAAGACTCAAAAACTAGTATTATCACTTAGCGCTAGAAACCCTTTTAAAAATATCTTCTTCAGACTTCTTTTATTTATTTAGGGATAATATCTTCTTCAGACTATTAAAAAGCAAAACTTGAGTTAGACCCTAATTGTTTAACACAACAAAAAGGTTGTTGGCCTGGTAAAGACATGATGAACTACAAAAATTACCATTTTGGAACGTGTTTAATGCACTATAACCAACACGAAAGATAACACATTGCAAATTAAACCATCCAGCAAATCGAGTAATGTTTAGTTAATCCAAGAGGGAAAGAAAAAGAAAGTATTTAACTATGTCTCCAAAAATCATTACGTAAATTGGGTTAAATCAAAGCATTTCAGATTCCAAAAGAGAACCTTCTATCACAAACCATTACTGTTACAACGAAAATGCTAAGAAAGTTATTAAGCTTTAGTGAATTTGATGTCAACCCAAAGCATTCAAATTTCAGAATAGACACCTAACAACTACAGCAAACCTGAAAATGTTAAAAAGTTTTCAACTTTATTGAATTTCTAAGCAATTCATCAATCAGACACATTCAATGAGCAACATCACATTCTATATAAGCTCACAAAAATAAAATTCATCTACAAACAGAAGACCCCATGTGGAGCAAACAAGGAAAAGCCTCTTCATTTTACACAAAAATGGTCATTCAAAAAGAGACCCATTTCCAAAAAACAATAAAGAAAAGAAAAGAACATGGTACTAGTAAATAAAAAAGACATGCCTGGTAGTGATTGGAAGAAGAAAACACAAGCATTTACTTACAAGCTTCTTGTTTTGACTGATAAATATATATATATATATATAGGATGAGAAATGGGGATGGTTGAAAAGGGATTGTAAAGAAAGAGAAGAGAAATGGGAGGAAAAAACAGGATGAAGGTGGAAGTCGTGTTAAGGTGTAGTTGGAGTGAAGTTAAAGCATAAAATGCGGATCATCAAGCTCCGATCCATGCCTTCCGGACCACTTTCATTTTCCTCTTTTTTTTTTATGGATAGGGTCTCCCAGTGTAGAAATTGTGTTTTAACCTATATTTTATCTTACAATCTTAAATATTACTCTCTCCCGTTCAAAAAGAGTGTTCACTTAGTCTTTATTTTTTGTTTAAAAATAATGTTCACTTATCAAATAAAGAAAAAATTAATTTTACCTTTTCAGATTTATCCTTGTTAAGTGACCAAATCACAATATTTGTTTAATTTAGTCAAATTACTTATTTTTTATTAAAAATAAATATCTATATATATTGTTAATAAAAAGAGGATAGTTTAGGACAAAAATGTTAGTTAGATTAGTTATTAATTAGTTTTGATATGGAAGTTATCAGATTTTTTATATTAACTGTTTTAAACTAAAAAATAATTGTTAATTAAACTAACGAATTTATGTTGATGCCTACGGTTTTGAAACTCAAATGATTTGAAAACACAAGAGAAAACAAAAAAAAAAAAAAACTACCCAATTTGCCCACTAACTCCACTTCATGCACCAAAACTCCCACGTCCCTTTGTAAAAAAAGAAATATAGGAACAAATACTACAGATTGATTTTTTATTTATTTTTAAAAAAAAAAAAGTGCTACCACATGTTAGTAAGGGCATAATTGTCTGAGAAAGGATTCGAAGTACAATAATAGAAGATAAGCTCAACTCAATTTTTCTTATATATTTCTTCAAATAATACTAATAATAATAATAAAAGAGTTAAAGATAAAATTTTGAATTGAATTAAAAATAAAAGAGATAAGTTCAACTCAATTTTGTCCATTTGCATTGAGATATAAAAATTTAAAAACAAAAACTTACGTTTGGAAACATAAAACTGTACATACAAAAGAAAAAGACCCCCCCCCCCCCCCTCCCAAAAAAAAAGGGAATTTTACACTGAATGCCAATTATGGCAAAATATTTACCTGTTTTAGCTCATTTTTTTTAAATTACCCGCCATAACATTTTTTTCCTCTGCAATTTTTTACTAGCCTTATACAATATTATACAGGTTTATATATTGTCTACAGTAGATGTATAAAGTTATATATTATTGTATACTAGTCTTATACATTATTATAAATTTTTATGCAAGGTGTATACATTGTCTACAGTAGGTGTATAAAGTTGTATAAAGGTGAATATTCAAGTTGTGCCATGAAATGTTGGGCTGTAGGTTTGTAATTTAAAATATGGGCTATGAATATATAATTTTGACCCATAAATTATTTATAATTGAAATTTTCCCAAAAAAAACTAACCTAAACCAACCCCAAAGTCCACGTTTGCAACTTCCCTATTTCCCTTATTTCACTCCTGGATGGTCATCCGTACAAGGATACGTTATTGGAGTCTTTCAAGTAGCAACTACAACGTAGTTGAACAACTTTTCAGAAGTTTGAATCATAGTGGAAAATTACCACACGTTAATTCAATCATTTAAAGGATGATCGCCACATTAATGGCTTTATTTAATGGGCCCAATTTGGGGTTGATGGTTGATAGCAGGGAGTTATTTTAACCAGTTGTGTATTTCGTTCTGAATAAATCTATATATAATATAAAGGTAAGAATAAACAAGGTGATATGACACCTCTCTATGACCACAATTTTTATTTATCTTTTTTCTTCTTTTTTGACATTTTTCCTATTTTTCTCAATTATTCTATTTAAAAAAAATCATTTTCATCTCTAATTAAACTGAATAATTAATACATATTTATGATTATGCCTTTCCATCTTCTTCATTCGTTTTTCTCATTCAATCCATTCATGGGTCAACAATTATTTAATCTCCAATTAAGCTTAACAATTAATATACACATTAATGTTTATGCTTTTTGATCTCCTTCCAGTCTTCCATATTCGTTGGTTCTGCATCTGCTTATGCCTTTTAATATCCTTCCACTTTCATTGGTTATACTCAAATTTTTCATTCATATATGATATGGTACATACTTCAGTTACAGCTTATCCCTAAAAGGCTAATTTTCACATTTTTTTGGCTCTCTCTCTCTCTCTTGTGGTTTGTTTATGATAAAGTATATGTAGTTGTTTATAGATTGTTTGATTTGTCTTCAATTATTTTATAGGTGTGAGGAGGCAATCAGAAGATGTGAAGGTCACAAAGAGTTATAATATATGAAAAATGCAAAGGTTCAAGTGGATGGCCACAAGTTTTCCTCACACATTCGTTGAGATATGCTCTAAGGTGAATCTTTCGCATCGCGTTTCACGGAGTATTATATTTTACTTTGCGAGATTTTGTGGCATGCTATACAACAATCCTTCCAGAGTCAATTTGAAGAATTTTTTTTCTTTATATTCAAAATATTCAGGCGATCATGAATGGATAGCTAATAGCACATGTAAGCACTCCTTGTACTTGACCAATCATAATTTAAAAGGTGTACTATCTCACTGCAAATTTTTACTCTTGTGAAATCTTTTTTAGTTTTAAGTATTTAAATCTTTTTCGTTTTAAATATTTCGTTAGCCTTCTTTTCTTTTAATTTTTGTCAAATATTCTGGATATTAACGGCCATTGAAAGAAATAGATTGAAAGTGAACTATATTAAGGGCTATGGCATAATTTATCCTCTTTTTTTTTTTTTTTTCCCCACCCCATTTAGGAGGATTTATAGTGTTTCCACACTTCCCCTCCAGTGTGACTCGAACCCAGGACCTACCGGTCGTGGATGGAGGTGCTTAACCACTGAGCATAATTTATCCTCATTCTTATATTTATGTTGACAAGTTTTATTTCATTCTAATAATTGTTAAAATTTTTGTGGTAGTGTACAACATATTACTGGGAATTTATAACTTTATGTCAGAAAATTACTTTTAAAATTCCTAATTTTAATATTATATTTTGAACAGAGTTAGTGGTGGTGAGAACCTTTTTCATGGCAGTAGTGTAGTGCGCATGACACTCTCTTATTATTGTGATTCAAGACTTCATTTCAAACTGTTGTCTTCTTTTCTTAATTTTTTTTTCCTTTTCAATTTGAGTGTGTGTGATTAATTCACATATTTTCCACTTGCTTAATTTATCTAAATTTGTGGTGTTGTTTCACTTGCGAATATACTACATATGTTGTAGTAAATGCTACCTTGATTTCAATAACTCCCCGAGCCACGGCATGTTTGATCCTTTAGAACTAGCTTCAGCATTGAGTAAAGAAAAGGTCTCTTGGCCCTTGGATTGGTGCGCAAGCATAAGAAGAACAAAAAGAGGGGCTCTAGCTTAATAAGAATCATACAAACGGCATACTAAACAGAAGCGTGTAGTCTCAAAAGAAGGATATCACTATCACTTATGTAATTTTAAGAATTTGTCTCAATAACTTTAATTTTTTGTTTTTTTGTTTTCTTTTCATTTTATGTGATTAATGTTCATTATTTTGTGTAATTATATGCAAATATTACTTCTGTTATGTTTACAAACAGGTCCAACAATCGCATTCTTAATCCTCTTAGTACTCTTACTCCATTTCTTAGAATTTAATGAAATATTGAATATAGTAATTCATTTGGAATGTGAAAATACGCTTTAATGTATTTTTAATTACCTCCTTCCCTTATTATCCTTTCTCATGTAGCTATTTCTCTCTTTTGTTCTCTTTTAATTTTTACTTTTAAATGCATTTTTTTTTTCTTATTGTCCTTTGTTTCCTAACTTTAATATTTATTTTATTTCCTTTTTAGTGATCTTGATATAACAATCCTTTAGATTGGTGAAGAAAATGAGAAAGTAAATGGGGGAACAGAAAAAATATTGATGTAAAAAACTAAGCAACTCACATTAGAGAGGATGCATCTTATATGCACGACTTGGAATAATAAATTGTTCACAAAAGATAGGGTATATTAGTAGGTAGTTGAGCGTCGTCCTCCCTATTAATTCATATTAGTAGTCATAGTATTACTTTTTGCAGTTTATTGTCCTTCGATTTCTGCTACTATTTGTTGTCCCTTGTACTTTCATTATCTTATTAATTTATGGTAGTTATGGCTTCCTTTTTCTCAAACATCTTTATCACGTTTTTATAGTATATTGCCATGACTTTTTATACTGTTTCGAATTGCTTATCCTTGTGATGAGGGTCTCCCGAAAACAACCTATCTACCTCCCAAAGTAGGGATTTAATATTACCATCTTTTCCTTTTTCGTATTTTTTTTTAAAAATATTTTACCTTTTCAAGTTCACATATACTGATTTCTTATATAAATTCAAATTTAAGCTAAAACATTTTTCATGAATTCTCTTTTATGAAATTTATGAAATATGTGTGCTTGATAAAAATTGGTTCCCTTTTATAAAAGTAATTAATAGCATTAGTATTCAACTGTATTTTAGTTCTTTTTATGACCACGCGAAGCGCGGACAAATACACTAGTATTTCATAAAGATAGTATTTGTAACTTCATCTCATCAAGGCTAAGTGTGTTTGGTGTTATTTCAAGCACGCTTTTCTAATTTGCTTTTGTTTTTCATGTTTTAGATCTTTAGGAATCAACGATACATATACCTCTATTAGTTTTTTCTTCGTCTTCACCACTAAATATTTTTTATTTAATTGGTTGCGTCTATGAAATTCTTAAATTGTGATCATAAAGATAGTATTTGTAACTTCATCTCATCAAGGCTAAGTGTGTTTGGTGTTATTTCAAGCACGCTTTTCTAATTTGCTTTTGTTTTTCATGTTTTAGATCTTTAGGAATCAACGATACATATACCTCTATTAGTTTTTTCTTTGTCTTCACCACTAAATATTTTTTATTTAATTGGTTGCGTCTATGAAATTCTTAAATTGTAAGATATTAAATTTTGCAGTATTTGCCGGTCTTTCCAGAAATTGTTGGATTCGAAGTTACTCGGAGACACTATGGTAAATTTTTGTTCTAATAGTTAGCTTATGGTATTTTAGTATATTCTACATTAATCAGATGCATGTATTTTGAATCAAATTAGTACTTTGATTTGTATTTAATGATGACTATGTCTGTTAATAAGATTTTACTTTCAAATATTAGAAGGTGAGGTATTTAAGTTATTTATATAAGAATAACTTCAATAATAGAAGCCTTCCCATTAAAATTTTATTTTGTTTTTAATACTATTTAAAATATACATCTATAAAGGAATAGATCTCTTTGTAGCAGCAAGATGGATTGTTATCTATTGATAGAAAAAAATTATATTTCTATGATTTGAAAGACCTTTATAACCATTCAATTCTTAAAGCCCCTTTGACTTCCATTATTTTAAATAAATGGTAAGAGACTATGATGAGACATTCAGTCCAGTTATCAAGATGGCATCAAGGGCGATTAGGTGTGACTTGCTTGATAAGGGAAAGAGAAGACGTCCCTCAAAGCCCCATTAACGCAAAACAAGTCGATTCCTACGTTTTTCAATTACCAGAAGCTCTTAGCTACTCAACTATACTATAGGCTCTAAAGCCATTACTTGACTGAAAGAGTGCTTATATTATGGGGGCTTCCCTTTCCAACATCTGACTTATATACAGGTCAACATTGACTTAAGAAGCACGAAAACAAAAAAGGAGCTCACTCGACTGAAAGGAGAGGGATGAGAGTAGTCTTTTTCCAATAGGCTAGCTGCCTATTGCGGGAGTTCCTGACCTGAAAGGACACCAGCAAGCTGCTACTGAATGTGAACAAAGTTTAAGTGTGAATATTTTTAAGTGTTGAAACTGATATTATAATTATAAATACTTAATTGGATAGAAATGTTTAAATTGATATTAAACAATTAATCTATTTGGTAAAACAAATGCTAATAAGTTGTTCTTTAATCAAATAATTAAAATATCCTTACAATTTTACAAAAAGTTATAAATCTGTTACCGATCTTTTCTTTGAAAAAACTTCTAATTTGAAAGTTGTATCTTCCATCATAGTTTCTTAAATATCTTTCAATTTGTGACAGTTTTGTTATTTAGTGATTTGTATTCAGATTTAATTGTTTTAGGACTCAAACAACAAAATATCAAAAGTGCAATTTGGTCACACCTAAAATGGGCATTTTATCTTTACAGCATGACCACTGAATAATTTCAGTAGTATTAATATTTTTTTTTTACAATTTTTCTCTTTATCTGACATTCTTATTAATGTTTTGGCTGAATCAACAAAGTGCTTGAGAAAGTAGTTTTGCATGATAAGATTTATTTGATTGAAATCAAGAATTATTTTATACATAAAATCATACAGTAATAATACTGCATAGTTGAGATCTTAATAATTAAACACAAAAATAAAAAATAATTAAACAATAAAATACTCCAATTAACAGAGTGAATAAGCATGTGTAATAAGAAAAACATTGAATTAATGTTACAAAACATGTATTAGAATGGTAAGATAAAAATATTTAATTTGAGAGAAAAATATGAGTTTGAAACTAAAGAAATTTCAAACAACAAGTAAATAGGCATTATTAAAAAAAAAAACTAATTGGGATAAAAAGATAAAAGTATTTGAACTAGACAAAATTGAATTTGAATTGAAATATAAAATACTTAATCTGAATGAAAGACAAAAGTATTTTAATTTGAGATGATAAAATTTGGAACAATGAAAATAAAATATAGTTTAGGGATTCTAAAGAAGTATGTAGTTAAATGTCGGATTTTTATTTTATTTCTAGCAATTATTTTTGTCACGAAAAAAGATGTTTTTCGTATTGTTTATATTTCTGGTATAAAATAGCTTTCTATTTCTATTTTATAGAGATAAGTGCTTGAAACTAAACCATTTGAAATCACAAGTTATTTCAAATTGTGTATATCCGAAACCTCACGATGATGGTGGCATCAGGCAATTAGAAAATTGAATTGCGGGCATCATTAAGAAGTTTAAGATGAATTCAAAGTTTTTGCTGTTCAACTTCTTTCATGTTATTACAATGTTATGTTGGTATATTATCTTAATCTGTTAGCACTATTTAAGATGATCAAAACTTAAAGCCAAAATTGTTACAATAATCTCTCTCCACTCTTTTTTCTTTTGAAACGACCGCGCATCGCGCGGGTACATTACATATACTAGTTTTCTTAAGGAGTACAAATGACTAAGTCAAATCTCTTTTTGAACTCGAGGGAGTACCAGTATTCTAAATTAAATGCATGCTTGAAGATTTTTGTCAGTATGAATGTTAATTTGAGAAATATTTCAAATAAATAAAGATTTTTACTTAGAAATTTTAGATTTCATTTTTTTTTTCTCAAGTGAAGTTCATGAGTAAATATAACGGCTAAATATTCTTTTTTCAAAATGAGGTTTTCAACTTCAACAAAAAATATCCATTGTCATCTTGAATCTTGAAGATTTGTGAGTATAAACCAAATAATTCACTTAAAATATATCTCAAACTAATAACTCATATATTTTACTTGAAATTTAATATTTGCAAATAGTCATGGCCAAACTATCCGTCGACGGTATAAATAATTGTGTCAAAAGATAGTTGAACATAGAGAAGAGAAAAGGCCTACAATAGTACATTATCTTTGGGCTTTGACTCAAAATCATCCGTGTTCTTTTACTTGGAGCACTGATAGAACACAATGTTTACTAAAGTGGAGCACTTTTAGTCACAAGCCAAAGATTCCGTTAAGTTTTAACAGACAAATCACCTAAGCAGCAAAGGGATGAAACTCATTCTCCTTGGGAACACGTACATTACCTGTATATTCTTTTCCTTATTGTATTAGCAATAAAATTTCTTCCTGAGATAATGGATCAGGATTTTCAACTAACTGAACCATGCTCCACATCGAATGCGGTGGACTAGTAGTATTCATTCCCGCGTCATTCATGTTGATGAGCTCTTGAGACGTAGTCAAGAAAGTAGGTTTCTTCTATACCCTAATTAGTTGATTCCAAGCCAATACTCATGCATGCTTGTTTCTACCGTCAAAGAATAACCAGTCCAACGAAAGATCTGTTTCCCTTAGCTAGCAAAGATTCTGTTTTAAAACCAGTCTTTTCTTTAGCGTTGGACTTTCAAGTAATTAAAACCTTTTTAGCCGTATTGCAAATTCAACTTATCAACAAAGGTTTAAATCATTAATTACTCTCAAGTGTTGGGATTAAAATAATTAGGGCGTCATGCGGAAGCTTAACAATTGCAAATCTTGAATGACGATAAATCAGACAACAACAAAAATATACTAAAAAGACATAATATTATAAAACGTGTTATTCTAATATTGTTTGGCCGATTGACCTACATATGAGAAAACTAATAAAAAGCATAAAAATTGTTGAGAGAAAATCTCTCCCTAAATAAGACTCCTTTAGAGACTACATTCTGGATGTTATTGTGTTCTGATTGAGAAGAACAAATCTTCTGTTTATAAAAGTCTAAATCTTCTCATACAAGAAAAGGAATAAATATGGTAGAATCATTTTCCCCAAAGAAAACCTTTTCTACCAAGAAATCTCTTTTGAATTAAAACACAATTATGGTAAAAATCAAATAAGGTAGGAAATTCAAGGCAAACTCTAACATCAAGAAATCTTTTTTCTCTTTCTTTTTCTTTGGTAAATTAGGATTGGTGACCAGTGTTTTGTGGAGATGAACGCTAGGTTTTGTTGGAAAAATATCTCACGTGATGAGCACTTGTCTCCATTTTCATCTCTGTTTAATTTTAACGGGATTTTTGGAGTGTAACTAAAAGTGCACCACTTTAGTAAACATTGTGTACTATTAGTGTTCCAAGTAAAAGAATATGGATGATTTTGAGTCCGAGCCCAAAGATAATGTACTATTTTAGGCCTTTTCTCACATAGAGAACATCACTTCGATTTTGAATTGAATATATGAATGTATTAAATCATAAATTTCATGAAATTAATAGATATTAACATAAAATGATATGAAATGTAAAAAATGTACATAACTTTAACAAGGACCGTAATTAGCTGTCACGCCATCAATAAGCAAAGTTTAATTACAATTCATCACAGTTAAGAAATGTGTTATTTTTACATTAACTATAACAGTTATGCCAAGATATGACAAAATATCTTGATTCCTAATTAATAATTATGACAAGATATTACAAAATATCTTGATTCCTCATGATATGGTGTAGACAATAAACTACCATTTGCTACAATTACAAAAGATTATACTCCCTCCATTAATTTTTACCTGTCCAGCATGTTAAAAATAGATTTTCACTTTTACTTTTCAACTTTAGCATATCAAGAGAAGACAATTTTTTTTTCTTGTTTTAATCATAGTATTAATTACACAGTTCAAATCAATCTTTCAAATTCATTAAAAATATACATCAATTAATGGATATCATGGTAAATTAAGCTATTACTTCTTAAGGGGTGTACAAAGTTCAGAATGGGCAAGTAAAAGTGAACGGAGGGAGTAGTTAATCAAAGAGATATACTATGACACTTTATTGAAATTTATGTTTTGTTAAAATTACATTATGTCCATTACAAATCACCACGTCTTTAAAAATAACGTGTCTTTCCTATTAAAACTAAATACATTAAAAGAAATGACACAAGTGACCAAAAGAAAAGAGAGAAAAAAAATAAAGACGAAATTAGTTTTTTTAGAATAATATCGAACTCAACGCGTGTATTTTCTTTTATTCATTCAGATATCTTTCATCTCAAATGTAAATTTGTAAAAATGTGAGGAAGCTGTATAAAGGGAGTTCGCCCATCAAGACTCAAGTAGTGCACAAGTTTCACTTCTTATGACACTAATTGTCATTAAAAATGTAATAATCTTTTATTTTGTGACCCCTGAGAAAAGTAAAAGAAATAAATTTTCTTGGTTTATTTGAATTAATTCTTTTTAAAAGTAAGCAGTCAATATTATAAATCAACAAAAACACACGCCATTCCACAGGAGGATAGAGATTAGAGAGTAACCATTCAACCACTAATAAGACGTTGCTGTTACGCCAAGGAGACATAAAAGGTGAAGCAATCACATGCCAAAATGATGAGCCCTTTGGCTTACTTCTAGGATTCATTTTTCTTATTGATATAATACTTGCTGCTTATCGCAGAGATTTTATTTTAAGAATATGCTTCCCAGATCCCATTCCTTTTGGTGCAATTATCAAACCCTACAAGAATAGTTACATTCGGACATATTTCGTTTCCATGCCAGTAAGTCCAAATCTTAGAATCTTGGAGTACGTTGATTAAATTCAAAAGAAAAAGATAAATACTAATAATTCATATAACCGATCCAATTAATTTGAAATTGAAAACATAATTGTTGTTGTAGATGATGCAAAAGCTTAAGTTTACAACAGTTGGGATCAAAATAATAACATATCAACCACAAACGCAAATTCAGGATTTCAAGAGGATGAGTTCACCATTACTTTTAAGATAAGATATAAAATTTTATGGTGACATTAACTTGGCGAGCAAAAGATAATTAATTACATTTTTTTAATGTAGTAAGTTGTTTTATAATCACACCTTTCCAAATTTATAATAAATAGAGGAATTACTCCCCTTTTGCATTTAAAATTATCCAAAAATGTTCATTACTGAGCTCAAAATTTGGTGCAAATATGATCCGAGAGGCCCAAAACTTCACGGCCGCAGTGCAAATGGTACTTCCTGTTCGAAATAAAATGATAACTCCAACCTAAAAAAGAAAATAATAAATTAAAACTCATAAACCTCAAAATTCAAAAACTCATAATAACCAAAACCCATAAATTCCAAAACTCAAAAGAACCAAGAAGCTCTCAAAAGTCAAAATCCATGACCCCCAAAATTCAGAAATTCAAAAGAACCAACAAAATTCAAAAATCACTAAAAAGACCAAAAGGGTGTTCGAAATTCTAATTTAAAACTTGCCGGACACCTCGTTGTTCTGGAGTTTTTTATTTTGGGATTAGAGAATAATACTATAATAGAGAATAGATATGGGGATGGAGAAAACTCAAAGTGTTCCAACTTCCAAGCTATTAGCTATGAGAACAAGAGCTTTTGATTTGGAATAAAGAATGGAGAATAATGCACTTTGCTTGCCTGATGGATTTTTGGTTCATTGGTTTTACTGTTTCGGTTGTTTGAGCTTATGCTTCGTTTAAGTATGAGACTTGGGTATTAGAAATAAAGAAAAAAAAAAGTAATTAGATGTTATATAAAAATGGAAAGTTAAAGGCTGCTTTAGAAATAAAACAAAAATGTGTAGGGTCGGGTTTGATCCCCCAACCTTGAGGAATTAAACACTGCCCCTGATTTGACCATGTATTCCTTTAGTTAATAATAGATATATTTTTAGAATTATACACATAATATATCGAGTTTGGTCGAGTGACCATTGGTTCACGTGACCCAAGTTTTGTACATAAATCCACCTATGATCATCCAGAGCTAACAGAGAAAACTTTAAACGACTAAATCAAACAATAAATAAAAGTACATTAAAAGAGGCATAAAACTTTAATATAGTTTGAATAATTGACCTACACATGATAAAATTAATGTAAGATGTAGTTGTCACATTTTAAAGTTGATTGTTAAAGATGGTCTTGAGTGTTTTGAAGATTCTATTCAAAAAGTTAGAAATGCGGTTGTGTTTCTTTTTTGTAATGCTAATAGGGCAAAATTAAGAGATTTTAAGAATTATTGTGTGGAAAATGGCCGTAGACTTAAGAAAATTCAAGTAGAAGTTGACACTAGGTGGAACTACACTTACATTATGTTACAACAGACATATGATTATAGGATTCCCATACAACAAGTTCACAACCATTTTAATACGGATAGTGATGATTGGTTAAATATTACCAATTGGGAAGATGTTAAGGAATGTGTTGAACTTTTACAATTTTTTTATAATGCAACTCTTGCTTTTTCTAGACAATTCTATCCCACGGTAACCGGAATTTTAGCCTACTTAGCGGAAATAGCTGTTTTACAAGAGTATAAAAATAAATCCGGTTATCAAGCGACTATTTTTAATATGATATCAAAATTTAAGAAGTATTTTTTCCCCATCCCAACTTTATTTATATTGGATTCTCTTTTAAATCCTTGTTTAAAAATGTCTTATACTATTGGTTAATCAAATTTATACCTTTTTAGAAATTGAAGAGGAAGTTGAACCATCTTTAACTGATGCCGAGCTCGCAATTGATGCCGAGTTTAGAAAAATATTTAGTCATTATTCTAATTTGGAAGAAAATGCTACACCCGTTGCTCCACGCCCTACTACTTCTCAAAGTAGCAAAAAGGGCTTGTCGGGTTTGTCGCATTTAAAAGTTTTACATTTACATCCAACTCCTTTTCATAATGCAAACTTTGATGAATATCACTTTTATTTGATGCAGCCAAATGTGGATATCAACCAACTAGATGATTTGGACGTCTTAGTATGGTGGAAGAAATATAAGGCGAGTCATTCGTTACTTTCAAAAATGGCTCGAGATATCCTTACGATTCAAATATCAACCGTGGCTTCGGATAGTGCATTTAGCCAAGGAAGATAACAAATTGGAGACCATAGACACTCATTATCCGGATTTAGCTTGCAAGTACTAGTGTGCATTCACGATTGGATTAGATCGGAGCAACGCAATCAAAACTTAGAAGCGGTGGAAGGTGAAGAGGAAGAGATTGAAGATTTGATAGCAAGTGGAGTGGACCAAATGGAAGACTTTGAAGATATCTCCATGACTGAATATGATATGGTGATATTAGCCAAATGATTGACACTTTTTTATTTTATTATTCTACTATTTCTTTGCATGTATTATTTGCAAGTTAAAAAAAACTACAACTTGCAAATAAATGTTATCCATGAATGAATAAAATATATGGCTCATTGAACTTTCTTCTATTTACTTGTGTTCATATTTTTACTTATATTAAGTTAGGAATATACCTAAAATATACTAAGAATATACTTATAATATACATCTACTTAAATTAAAAACTAGAAAGTTATACACTTGAAAAATAATTAAAATATACTAAGAATATACTTAATTTATAAAATAGGAATTTATAAACTTAGAAAAAACTTAAGTTATTATACATATAACTTAAATATATATAAGTATATATAGTATACATATAACTTAAACATATATATATATATATATAAGTATATTCTTAGTATATTTTAGGTATGTGTAGTATAACTCAAGCATATAACTTAATATATATATACGTATATGCTGTTAGTTAGTAAATATATAAACTTTACTTATAAACTTATATAACATATATAAATATACCTACAATATACTAATAAGTACTATAATATATATATATATATATATATATATATATATATATATATATATATATATATATATACTATACTATACAAAAAATAAAAAAAAGGGATTTCTAATGTTTTGGACCTGTCCGGTTCTGATTTTCATGTTTGGAATTGGTAAACCGGAACCGGTGACCGGTTCCGATTTTTAGACTGAAAACCGACCGCTACCGGTTACCGGTCCGGTTCCGGTTGAACCGGTTAACAGGGTTAGTGAGCCCCTAAGTTAAAGAATGGCAATATAAGACAAATCACAAACCTTTAGGACATTTTTGACTATTTTCTAATTTATTTTGTGCTGCAAAGTACCACTGGTATTTTCACAAACTAAAGTGCACATTTGTGAAAAAAAACTTCGGGAAAAATATAGGGTGGTCTTTTCCCTCTCTTCCTATATATCGTGTGCCAATTCCTTGCCTTTTTTCTATCGGTTAAAGATTTGTTGTTCCTTTTCAGATATGAGAGAAATCGTAACAATTCAAGTGGGGAATTATGCCAACTTTATTGGCTCTCACTTCTGGAACTTCCAGGTATACCCCTTTTACTGCTAAGCCTCTAATTCAAGAAGCAACTCACTTCTGTTTAGCTGTTATGGTTACTTAAATTTGTAGGTTTATCGAATGCCCATTTTCTTGTTTTAAACAGACACCAAGTTCAAGATAGTCCTATCTTGCACTTTTTTTTTTTTTGAACTTTCAGCAGCACCCCTGCTTGTTATGAAACTGTCATGTAGTAGTTCATTTAATTCTCTGATAAATTTGGCAATTTGTGTTGAAATCTTTTTGTTTGTGAGACGGAGGGTAATCTGGGAAAAGGGGTTTTGAGGGGTTTAGAATGTTACTTCACCAAGGTAGTAGATTCCTTAAAGGTTCCGTTTTTGCAATTTTCAGATGAGTTATTTCATACAAAATTTATTGTTTCTCCTTACCATGATGAATTCAATGGCTGATAGGAGCTTTACGATTTTAAGATGAGTTGTTTCAAAATTTTAGAATGTTGCGAGGGCTGCTATGATCTTTTGCACCCCTAAACTTGCTGCTGGTTGCGGGCTTTTTGGTTTTTGTAATTATTTTCTCTTCCATGTAATATTTTGGTCTAGCTACAACTATGGGCCATTACAGAAAGAATAATGTGGGACCTAATTGAAATTACTAGTTCACAATCTAATAGACCCGAAAAAGAAAGAAAAGAACAAAATGAAACAAAAATTTCAAGGGATTGTATGATAGTTTTTTTTCCTTGTGATCATTGTTTGTGATATTAAATTACAAAATCATTAAGTCAGACACCTGGTTTCAGTAGTTTGTGTCTTTGTGAAGCACCATATTAATTGCTTAACAAAGGATATGGATTTTGATTATACCTCCATCCGCGGAGTTTGAGTTAAAGTGGATGCTCTCTTATCTTTCAGGTTGCTGTTTTTGTTAATCTTTTCATCTCCTTTCCCCCCTCACTCTCTTTTCTTGAATAAGTTCCCACTGGACTAGTTGAATATGTTCCTAATACTTGGTTGTAATTCAGGATAATAGGCTGCAAGTTGGTGAAATACTACTGATTCTACTGACTAATATCTCTTACTTAATATTGGACTTTTGAAGGATGAATTACTTGGATTGGCTGAAAGCCCTGAAAGTGATCAAGTATTCAAAAATCACAGTCTTGATATGGATGTGTTGTATCGTACTGGTGAAACTCAGCAAGTGAGTTATCTGATCATAAACTCTAAAGTGGATTTTGTCTTTGCTATATAGCTATATTATATCTTAGAGTTGCTCTCACACATTTTTGGCATGTAGGGCCTCCTTACATACACCCCTCGAATGGTCTCAGTAAACTTTCAAGGTATATTATGTTGGCACAAAGATCTGTTTTTCTTAAGCACCATGATTTGGGGTTTATTTTATAGTGTTGTCTTGGAACTATATTAATCTACTCGATAGTGCCTATTGTTCCAGTTGAGAATCAGAGTATGTTGGGCCTCAAGCTAGTTTCAGTATACAGATCTCTTAGGAAGTTGTACCTTCATATCTTCTACACAAGAATATTTAGCAGTTAGCTTGTATGCATATTATATAGAAGTTAACTTATAGGTTGGTGAACTCGATCTGTTTTCTTATTTTTTGTTTTTACACTTTTGCCGCAGACTTACACCTTAGGTAGCTTAATTATTATGTTCTTAATTGTTGAAATGGGCAGCTTATGCTTGAAGAGTTGGTCAAGCCAGAAAATGCATTGCTTGTATTTTTCTGCTATACCATGTATACAATATTCAAATTATTATTGCATTCATCTGTTGACCAACGGAACCCGTTCTCCGTGAATAGATATGCACAATATGTCATCTCATGAATTGAACAACTACAAGGCCCTATCACATTCTTACCTAATTTATGGATCGTTCTGCTGTCAACCATTTGTGAAACCGACAAGCAGAGGAAGAAAACGATATATTTTCATATTATGCTCGAGAATATATAGGTCCTCAATCAGTTAGTTGATCTGACGGATGGTCTTTTGCACATTTGTGACATGATAGGGTCCCTTGGATCTGTGAGTTCACGTGGATCATTGTACAATCAAATCCCTGCCAATAGCTTGGATGTTATGACATGGTGAGACTCTAAATCTCTATGTCGTTTGATCCGTTACTCTGTGTTTAATAATATGCCACAAAGTGAGTAAGGAGTAACATGTTGTCCCGCTCACCCTATTCTCCCTGTCTAAACATAGAAAAAGAAAAAGAAAGGAGAAGAAATAGGTCAATAGAAAGATAGATGCAACACAACCAAGGGGTCTAGACTTGCAGCTGTTTTGTTACATCTCTTTCCTTAATAAGTGCGCCTATTGATTCACACATTTTTTTTTTGAATAAGATTGATTCACACATTCTTACTGCTTGCTGATATTGCTTTGGAAACGATTGTTACGACAATTAAAGTGTAATTGCATGTAACTGTTTAACAATTCTGCTTTTGATTACTACCTTGAAATATATCATTCCTGGAGTTTAAGTGTAATTCATGGAATTTGCTTATGCCTTCAATGATCCTGATCATTGCAGAAGTTTAATTTGGTAATTACTTTTAAGATACTGCTCATGTTAGGCAAACCTTTAAGTCTAATATGTATTCACCAGTCCAGTTCGGTGATAAATCATAGCAACAGTCTACTTATGATTCTGAAGGCCAAATGCCCTTTTCTACAAGCAACCACATTCATCTATCAAGTAATTCCAACTATCTATACATACGAGAATTTTCTATTCTCCGTATATCGGGGCTTCCCCACATTGATAAACTTATTACTTTATCTATATATGAAAAGAAAGAATATCTCTTTGCAAGAAATGTACGAGTAAAATAAAAAATGTTCTTTGAAGACTCTTTACATCCATCTCATTTTTCTGGAACAATCTTTAATCTCCAACGCGTGATTGCCTCTTTTGTTGTCCTTAGTATCACCCGTGCTATGTTGAACAACAAGAATACAATGTGCTAAATCTCGCGGCGATTCTGCAATGAAGCAGGATGGTCCGTGTCCTCTCCTGTGTTCCTTTTGCAGGAAGCACCAAGCATTCGTCGCCTTTTCTGCAACTTTTTTGCTGATAATAATGCATTCCGCTCTGCAGATCGAGTGAAAATTGATTCTGATTAGTTATGCTGAACAGCTCACTGGGATTTTTGGTGACCATTCCAGTTTGTTTCTCTTACAGTTTCAACAGACAAGTTTGAGCTTTAGAGAATATTCTTATTAATTATTTAATGCCTTGCAATTAGCAGTTAATTCCTGGAATGCTGTGTTTTCTTGAAAAAAAATTGATAAGCGCCGTTTTGCTCAGAGAATTAGTCAGATAGTTTATTTAATCGTCTAAGATCGAGCTAGAGGTGAGAGTGGAGTGGGAATTACTTGAAAGCTCCTTTTGTTATTGAAGTGGTTGTGAATCAAAGAGTTGAGAGGAGGTAAACAGATTGGTTTAGAATGTTTATATGTAGGCCTGTTTCATACAGAATAGGTTGAAATTGAAAAGTCTAGAAAGATAGCTTGCACCCTATGAGTCACATGCTTTTATCTTTAAGTGGACAACTCTTTCATGACATGACAAAGTGATAAATTGGCAGCCAAGTTGTTGAAACTAGGGGTGAGATTACAGAAATTATTTGGAATGATTACAGTTGAAGCATTACAAAAATTAGATCCTAGATAACGATGGGAGACCCTCATGGCTACAACATAAGAAGGATATTTTAATAAGTTCCTAGATCAACAACAACAACGACAATGCCCTAATCCTTGGTCATTCGTCTTCTTAGATACTGTCTGAAGACCCTCATGGCTTCAATATGAGAAGGATATTTCAATAAGTTCCTAGATCAACAACAATGACGCGTCTTCTCCTCCGCCTCCTCCTCCTCCTCCTCCTCCTCCTCATCTGGGAGATGCAAAATCAGTATAAAAAATGCCCCTTTATCAAAAAACCAATAAGATCCAACAGGACATTTACATATCCTACATTACTTGTGATGTTGGAGGAATATTTCAAGGGGGGGAGGTTTGCTTTACTAATATCATATACATAAGTTTGAGTGGAACTATATGAATGAACATCTGCAGACAAAATATGCAGGAAGGGTAGAGTCACAACTCAAACATCTGAACCTTTTAAAAGGAATCTCTTCTTGCAAAGCTTAAGCGAGGAAGAACAGGAGAGCATGGGCAAAGCTAATGGTTTAGACAATGTGAACAACAATTCTCGGGCAGAAATTCAAGATAAGGATATCGTTGAATGTTTGGAAAGTGATGTTCAATATTGGACAGATTTTTCAAAAGTGCACTATCATCCACAGAGTTTGTATGAAGTAAGTGGATTATGGGCAGATATTCAGGATTTTGATAACTATGGACTCGGGAAGGAGGCATATTGTGGGCATCAACATGGTGAAGAAATAGATGACAGACTTCGCTTTTTCATTGAAGAATGTGATCATATTCAGGTACTCGCGATTGAAATCTCTAGACTTCTATTTCATCTGGTTGGCTTATTGTTGTTCATAAATCCCCTCAGGTTAGTAGGCAGATCACCCACCTAAATTTTGTTCCGTCTAATGATTCTGATTCTTCCCAGTAAGATAATTTTACTATTTTCTATACATGTTTGGCAGCATTGCTTTGTCTTATAAGTTTCTTTTTGACGCTGAACTTTGTCCTCACTGAGTATATCAATACAGTTACCTTTAGTCCCGTTCTCTTTCACGGGACTTCTATTTTTTGATACCATTGAAATCGCCTGCATACCTGCTTTGTGAGAAACTCCGGGAATATGGTCCGCCCCTATACCCTCCTCCAAACTTAAATACCAGACTTTTTGTCCATGGGGTTTGAAATCGTGATGTGCGACAAGCCCGCATTTCATGTGTTGTGTCCTTATTGTTGAACCAAAGCCCGGGGGCAGCTTCACGATACTGCCATAATATCTTATCCGTTGTCTGATGGGTTTACTGACTTAATAACCTCATAAGTTCGTCTGGTCTTCAACAGTTTCGTTATAGCAGTTTGAGTATCAACTCTTTCAGCCTGATACCGGTAATGCGACTTTATGTTCTCCTCCTTGCTTTCTGAGATCTTGAATCTTGTGCTCTTTGGACTCAACTGGTTTTATCTTCCTTTACTGCCTAATATGTATTTCTGTATAAATGCCTAAACAAAAATCATTTCACCTGCACTTGTGTTCTTTTCCTGTCGGAAAGAGGAGTTAATTTTTTATTATCTCTTTGACAGGGGATCCAATGCATTGTGGATGACTCTGGAGGGTTTTCTGGTGTATCCGCAATGTTCCTGGAAAGCATTGCAGATGAGTACCCAAACGTCCCGGTTTTACTATATAATGCACGTAATCCTAGCTTGCACATGGAACCCAAAGGCCGCAAGCAAACTATCTCCCGTAATCTTCACGATGCAGTCTCATTTTCAAAGCTGTCAGAGCTATGTAAATTGATTATCCCTGTTGGTTTGCCCTCCCTAAGTGGAAGTAAGTACTGCTATTCTCTAGTTAACTATGTGAATCCTATGTACTTGAAATGAACTGGGATTCAATAATTGTTGAGCGAAAGCATGGGTGTTAAAACTTGTATATTTAACAGCAAAAAGTTAGGAAATCATGCGTTTTCTTTTACCAGTTCATTCACTGGATCATAAAACTGATGGGTGTTGTATAGTTGGTAAAGTCTTTCTTCGCATGTATGAACTTGTGTCTGGTTTGTCTACTTTTGTCTTTTCTAGTAATTGGTGCAGGTTGTTAACTTCTGTAACTGAATCTTATGACCTCTTACTCTGTATGCTTCTCATATTTTAATCTCTTATCTGAACATGAGTTCACGTGGCTGATACTTGCATATATTTAACTATCTAGGTAGGGCTTCCCAGTTTCTCAGCATTAAAGACGAAAAGCCTTACCACTCCAGTGCAGTGTATGCGTCTGCAATGCACTCATTTAGTCTCCCTTTTAGGATGAACCTATCTGGGCCATCTGCAGAATCAATCTGTATGTCTGGTGCTCTGGATATGCACGGGATTGTACAAATGTTAGCAGGCCAAACGAGGCAGAACATGGTAACTATATTGGATGTTGCCATGCCAGCACCTTCTTTAAGTGGTATGCTTTCGTTTTCTGGCATTTCATTTTTCTGAAGTCACAGCAATTACTTCCACTCCTGATGTTGGAAACTCTTTTGCCCCAGGAGACCGGGCTCAGCAGTGCTTTCTCGGAAACTTGCAGCCCTTAACTCCGGACGTAGCAGAAGATGTTGAAGATTTCCATGCAGTGGAAACTATGAACATTCACGGAGCAGTTACATCTGGTACTTGATGTGATCTTCAGCATATTTCTTATATTTTTAACATTTGCTTTTCAATCTTCTGATCCTATTTATATCTTGGTACATAGTTTGATGATATGCGTACTGGCTTCCTCATCTCCTTTTGGATTTCATCTGCTTTTACCGTTGAGAAGCTCAAGCTATAACACAATATGTAAATTTCATGAAGTTAACCTGGTTTGAACAGTAGGATACATTACTGGAAAAGTTACTGATTAAAATGTAACTTTCAAATCCCTCCTATGAAAATTGAGCTTTTCATTTGTAAGTCTAGAGACAATGAGAACGCAACAAAGAAAAGACTGGATGGGATGCTCCAGTGTGTGATGAGGACTAAACCTCAAAGGTAAAACCAACCTAAATAGTGGATTATGTTTGGTGGCAAAGCACTTCAACATGTTTTACTCTAAACAGAATATAGTTCCTAAAGGGAGCTTGTAACTTTAACATGTGAAAGTGAGATGAATGAATACCCACCTGTTAAAAGCATATTTGATTCTTCAGTGTGTTCTAGCGGCGCCTTTCTGTTGTCATCTTCTTTGTTTATAGCTTGTCCAGACTCCAGAGATACTTGGATCTGTTTAACTGTAGTTTTCCCTGTAATTTTCAGGAAACCAAAGGGCCTCAATTAATGAAGTTAAGGATGCAGTTGAGGCTGCTTATGACAATTCAGTCACAAGGCCCAAATTCTCACACCTATCCGCTTCTACGTGTCCTCTTCCTATACCCTTGCCCTTCCCTTTGATCTTTGGCAATAGGATTGGCCAACACGGCAAGCTATTGGAAACCCCGATTTCAGGTTCTTCATCTAGGGGATCCCTTGAAGTCCATTCCATTCCTATGGCGACAAGATTACGTTCAAGCACTGCTGTTTTGCCCTTTTTGGAAAGTAAACTTGGAAATCTTCGTAGGTTTGGGATCGAACGAGGAGCCCTTGGGGCACCATTGCTCCAAAGTTGGGGTTTCGGTAAAGATGAAGTGGAAGATATGGGAGAGGTACTGTCTAAGATGGTAATGACGTTGAAGCCCTATCCTCAATATTCCTCTGATTCGGATTGAGTTTTCAAGGAACATATTTTTATTTTTGAGTGCTAATGGGATGGTTCTTCCGGGCATAAGCAGTTGTACACTCTTTTTGAATCAGTCATCTTAATCCTTCCTTTTTCCATTGTTTTCTGTTTTGGGCGTTAACTTGCTTTAGCAGTTGAGTTAGAGGTGAATAGGATCCCCTTATTTTGTTTTTTCTTTTTTCTTTCTGGAAATTAATGCGACTATTTCTACCTTATTCCATAGCAAGAGAAATCCAAAATCTTATCTTACAACATACCCGGTATAATCCCACAAGGTGGGGTCTGGGGAGGGTAGAGTGTACGCAGACCTTACCGCTACCTTGGAAGGTAGGGTGGCTGTTTCCGATAGAACCTCGGCTCAAAATCTTATCGATCAATGCAATGTATAACTTGGTAATTCAACTGAGCATGCCAGTTGTTATCATTGTGGTGAAAAAGTTAAAACCGAAAAAAGAAAAAAAGAAACAAAGAAAGAAGAGAATACCAAATAAGCAAACACACCAAAATATTATTCTGAAGTTATTGCACAGAGTCGTTTCAAATGTCTAAAATGCAAGGAATAAATATCCTTTCCTGGTGTTTTGAAGAGAAATTTTAGTTTTTTCTGTACCTAATTCAACGAGCACAATTCCTTTTTGACCCTCTCTAGCCATACCCAATAATAGTATGAACTTGGAGGTTCAATTGACTTGAACAACAGAGACTTTCTGGAGATCATTATCTTAGAGACTTGCCTGCCTATCGCATTAAACAAAAAAGACAGGGATATATTTGAGCGGAGCACCTATAAGACATTTCATTTTATCACAGAAGCACTAAATATTATCTTTTCACTAAACATGGCGTCAGAATTTGTGAACATAAACGTATCAGCAAGTCAGCCCAGTGTTTGGAAGGCAGCTGCAAGATAAACCAGCTCGCTCTCGTTGCTCTAAAATTTCTGTTGTTATTCTGTCAATGTTTTTTATATAAATGCACATCAATGAGATCTCACAAGGTTGTTCAATTCAATTTGCATCACCAGATCACAGAGGTAGTTCGCGATCAACATGTGACTATTGCAAACCGTGACCTTCCCTTTGCAGGATTCATCATATATCCTTAAATGGAGGACTAGACATTGTGTTTGCGCAAACTGTTTGTGAGGAAAATGCTAAGTAACAGAAAAGTTGAGGCTTGTTTAGTGACAGAAAGCTGTAGTTCAGAAAGACAGTCAGATACATATGAGTCAAGATTGGCATTGCCGTTGACATTGTTAAATTTGCATTTCTAATTGACTTTCTGCAGATCCTTTTAGAGCACTATAGAAGCAGGGGATATCATTTGAAGCTGGACTTGATGAGAGTGAAGGCCATATTAGCAGGTAATTCATCTTTTGCCTCATCATCCATTTAAATATCAATGATTAGAATTTCACTTGTCTTATCCTTAATTTGACATCCTCACAATGCCATCATATTGTATCTTAGAGGAATTCAGCGTCGCGGTCTGCAGTTATTAGAAGAAAATTTCATCTGGATTTTATGCTTCAAAATTATCTGAGGAATAAGGTCAAAAGATCACTACTTCTTTTGGCTAGCCCACTACCATACATGGAGACAGATATTCATATATACCACCATGGTATATTTATTCAAATTTCGAGTAATAAAATTTAAACAGTTGAAAACCAGATAATGAAATAGCACAGAAGATCAAGGATGAAGCTCAAATAAAAGAGGGAAGTCCATAAAACTTATTTATATCTAAGTCATAATAAATAGGATACTCAACAAATGTTATTAGAAGAAGTAAGAGACAACACCAGCTTGATAGTCTACAGAAGACGTGGCCATTGATGCCACTCATAAGAAAACAGTTTGAAGTGTTTAGTTCTCCACCAATATTCTCCAAAATCATGCACAAGTTCTGGAATATCCGTTTCCATGTCATAAGAAATAACCTTACCTCTTACATCCAAATAAAAGATGTTGGGAATAGTAGGATGAATGTCCATGTTCTGCACCTCAACATGTAGAGACCCTGTAAGTCCTAAAGGAACTGGAGTTGCGATATTCGTTTCATACTTCTTAACCCACAGTGCATTTTGACTACGAATATTGCTCTTGAGTTGCCACACTGTTATAGCTGTCTTAACATACGATGCAAAATAGAAATTCCCACCTGAAAATCCCAGAAAATAATTGGCTATAGCCGGTACCATCTCTCCCGGAAACTCCAAAGCCCAGAAACTCTTGTTCACACTATCATAAACAGTGATTTGTGGTCCTTGATCAAGCCAACAGAATACTCCGTCGATAACACCAGCTGATGCTGATTTCATATAGTTAGAAAAGTACGGTCGAAGAGGTACAGCAAGAATTATACTGACAGTCCACACATTTGTCTCGGATGTGAAACTTTCAATTGTTACATTGGACAGTGAAACCCAATATCGAATTACAGTAAAGGAAATGACATCTTTATCAGGGTCATCTACCTTGCAAATAAATCCAACAGTTGGATCATTCATCTTGCTTTGAGTTTTAGGAAGAGCCACACTCTGCCTCGTCGCAGGATTATAAACATAATAAACCCTCTGCTTATTGCAAAGTAGAAAACCATTGGACGATGCAACAATATACGCGGTCCTGCCAAGAAAAGTGACTGACTGATCTAAACAATCATCAATTGCTAGTGATGATTCTTCTGATGAGAAGAAGAAGTGAATTTTCGAAGGTTCACAGGTATCCCGAGCCTGATAAAAGAAACCAACTAGATACGGTTGAGGCCTCCATAGTTTAGAACGACAACTATAACTCAGAGATGAATCAGAAATGTACTTTAGCCAACTCTTGGATACACATTTAAACTTCGCCAGAGATTTCGAAGGCAAATGATGCAGTATGTTGATTATGATATCCTCAGAAATCTCCACTACACGTAGTTTATCAGACAATTTCCGCCGACGTTTCATACTAATACTAATATTTGCAAGTTGCAACTACTAGTACAACAAATGCTCAAATTGTGTCAGTAATTCTATTCTACAACCGTAATTCATAGTAGAAAAAATTCAGCAATTTAGAGTAGAAGATAACAGGAAAACCTCACTTTCAAAAGTACTGAATGGTCACAGAGATGGAGATTTTTATTTTTGATAAGCAAAACCAAAATCTCTTTCGGAATTGAAGCCGTGGAATGCTCTTATTAGGTGACGGTTACTTACGTAGGTTTATGGGAGTTCTTATTAAAGGGGATATTTGTACTTATTTATGAGAATAAAAATAAAGTGGATCCCGCCACTCCAGCCAAATCTTCAAATTTTAACCCTATATAGTACGCACAACACCCTCTTTTCCTCTTTATTTTAATTGTTTCCCTTTTTTGTTTTATTTCTTTCTCTAATGATTCCTTACAATATTCTATCATGCATTTTCCCCAGTTATGCTTCATTCTTTACTATGATCTTTTTAATTTAGTTAGTCAAAGGTTGTCCAAATGTTCATTTATAAAGCGCACGTTTTCGTGCATGGGTTATTCAAAATTGGAACATTATGAATTTTGCGTTCGTGATTGTAATTCAATCGTGACCCGATCTGTTTAATTTACTGGATTCAAAATCTATTAGTTTCATTTATTTAGTGGACTTTTTAAAGGGAACACATTTTTTTATATAAAATTAGGAGGCGTTCAAGGATTTTCTAAACGGAAAGGGGCCAAATATACCCCTACACTATCAAAAATAGTTTAAATATACCCCTTGTTATACTTTCAGTCCAAATACATCCCTCACATTATAATTTGACACAAATTTGCCCTCAATTTTAACGGAAGGACACGTTACAAGCTTATAATCGAATGACCCAACCCCAATTTTAAATACCCGATTCCTTTAAAAACCCACCCGTCAAATCCATCCCCGACCCATTCCACATTTTGAATCGGGTATATCAGCTTTTAGCAGCCGGACTTGGACAAATCCTGCCAGGTGACTTTTGGCTTCTTCTATTTTTCCGCGCAGATTGTCCTTCATTTGGGGTGGTCTTTAATTTTTGTCCTTCAAATTGGTGGTCTTTAAGTTTTGGCCTTCGCCTAATACCCCGAGGTTGTGGGTTCGAATCTCAGTTAAGTCATAAATAATAAAAAAAGAATCGCAAGGCAGAATTTGCAAAACTGTCCATGCAGGCAGAATTTGGGCCTTAAGGGCAAAAGTTAAAAATCACCGATTTGAGGGACAAAAATTAAAGACCACCCCCCAGCGAAGGGCAATCCTGCAAATTGCCCAACTTTTGGTGTGATATGGTTATAGAAATGTGACTTTTCTGTTTAAAAAAAAAAAAATGGCTGTACTATTACTCCCTCCATTCCATTTTAAGTGTCGTAGTTTGACTTGACACAAAGTTTAATGAATAAAAGAGGCTTTTGGATCTTGTGGTCCTAAATTAAATATACGTATAAAGTACTAAAATGTCCGTTGAATCTTGTGGTTAAAATTTACTACATATAGAAAGATGCACTCTTTTGGGGACAGACCAAAAAGAAAATTAGACAGTTAAATTAGCGCGAAGGGAATAGTAATTTTCAATAATTGAGTGATGATTTGAGCAATGAAGTCATAAAGGGCCCTCATGCAATAAGTTGATATTTGACAATATATATTAGTAGATGCTATCATAATTGAACGTATAAAGATGTTTCCAAACAGAATAGAGGTTGCAGTCCAGGAGAATCGTAGAAAGGATTTCTGCAGATCCTTTTAGAGCTAGCGGATATCACTGGAATTGATGGTAGTGAAGATCAAATTACTGATAATTAATCTTTTACTACATAAGTATTTTATTACTAGCAATGATTACAAATTAAGTTCTCTTCAATTTCGCATCCTGGTAAGTAAATCCCATCATGTTGTTTCTCAGAAGAATTCAGTCGCAAGATTTACAGATGGTATTAGAATAAAAAACTTATTCTAGATTATATGTTTCTAGGCATATATATTTACTATCTTGATGCAGTTGTGAAGGATACAACACTAGATCGATAGTGATCTGTGCCATCTACAGTTAACTTCCAATTTGTTTAATTAACCTGTTCGAACTTAAGCTACAAACAAGGCTTTCATGCTTCTGCACATCAAGGGAAAGAAATTTCTGAAGCATTTGAGATTGTGAAACCAAATTAATAAATTCCACAATGCTGCTACAAACAAACAAAAAGACTCACTAGAAAATGAATCAAGCAGCCATGACCTAAAGTTGGCCGTAGCTCGATCTTAGGTGAAATATAGGAAAAGCATATTAAGAAATAGCCTAATAAACTAGATCAATTTTACAGACTGCGGCGAGTAGGCTTCCAACAAGAGAGAGCGTAAATTACGCGTCCTTTCCATCCTTGTAACATCCAGTGGCCATCTTCATCAACCGAGAAGTCCTTGTGATACTCCGATCTCACTTTAGTTCTAACTATCTTCATAATCTCCTGGTCAAGTGGCACCTGTTTAAATCCAGCTCTCACGCATCTAAGTTGCCACTGCTTGTACGTTTCAGGTCTCTCGACTCTCTCTGTTCCTTCACAAGCGATCACGTTCATAGCATCTCTTGCAAAAACCTCTTCCTCGAAAAGCTTCCTGTCCTCGTCCTCCCGGGGTAGTGTAGCCTCAAACATATCGAACAGTGAAGAGAAGTGAAAAAGCGCCTCCCTGAACCGCGTGACGAAAAATGGGGTGTTGAATGTCCCATTCACCACTCCGTGGATGAATATATCAGGACGGATCTTCCTGATTAAATTTAGAACAGCATCCCTAGGACTGTTTGGTACAACTGTCTCATCAGGTATGTTCCCTAGTCTAAACAAACTGTTAACCACCAGCACCTCATCCCGTTGAATCTCAAGCTCTTCAAGCGTGATGGTTTCCCACTTCTTCGCTATAGCTTTAAACACGAAAGGAACGTTAAATCGTTTGCAGTACTTCTCCAGGCGACGCCCTGTATCCTCAACCCTCTCTGCAGGTTTGAAACCAGGCTGGGGAAGTTCGATTCCAGTAATGCGAAGCTCTGGAGGTCCCCCAGGCCTCATGGATAGACCTTGAATGAGACATGGCCATTGGAAACCATATAAAATCCCAAAATCAATTATGTGTATCTTCGGTCCTCCAGAAAATATAAGCTTTCGAATACGCTTGTTTGCGAAAATGTTTGACATCAACTTGAACGGGCATGCTGTGATATATGCCTTGTAAGCTTTCAAAATGTGAGCAGCTGATATCCTGCTGGATGCGAACGTTGTATACAAGGCTGTACCCGTGCCTGACAAGCGTGCTTCGAGGGCATTGGCAAGATAATGAGCCAACCTCTCCGTCCCATCGCCATGGGGCGAAGAGTGTTCTCTTATCTGTATCAGCTTCTCACTAGCTGTTCTGCTATCATAGCTTGCCATAGCCTGTGCACATTGAGTCAGCAGACCCCTCAAATCCACCATTTCCTTCTTGCTAATAGAGCTGCCGTTCTTCCTACCACCTCTCGGCCTTCCAACTTTGGTTGCTTTTTTGGGTTCATTAGGCGAGCAGGAAGTGACACTAGTACCGTTATGTTGTTCCAAATAAGGATTAGTTGGACAAACTAACAAGACCTTGTCATACATTTCCAGTGGTTCAGATTCATCATGAGTAAATGCGGCCAACTGTTTGTTACTCCTCTGCTGGTCTGCACCATCGTCATCAAATCCTCGATGGTGGTTTTTCTTTTCCCTCGAACCAGTGGGTGAATCGTCGCTGCTGCTACTACTTTGGAAGACATTAGCAACTTCTTCTTCAACTTGGTCATTGCCAAATGAATGGTTGTTGAAGACAGAGTCCGGATTAAAGACACCAGACAAACTCTCCACTGAAACAGGGGATTCAAAATTAAGATTCCATTGAGGAGACTCAATAGAATCAGATGAAGTGTTGCTCAGAAGACGAGAGGAATCCTGTGGATTAAAGATGACAGATTGGGGTGATTTGTTGTTTTCAGATCCATGAAGGACATCAGAGAAGTATTTCTCAGCAGCTTGGAGAGCCATACAATCACGGAGCATACAGGGCTTATTCTCCAAATCATCCTCTTCCATAAGCATCTGACTTATGTATTTATACATTGCATCATAATGTTCCCCTTCTCCTTCCCCTTCCACTTGAGGAGAAGAATTTCCCTCTCCAACAACATGATTAGAATGGACATGAGGGTAATCTTCATCAAAGCTAGGACCTTTGAATATTGTACTACCATTTTGTACAACATCTTTTCTTGGATCCACTGGAATATTGGTCGAAGGGTGCCTAAAAATGAAAGCATCTGGAGAAGGAAAAAACTGTTCTTGGAATAGGGCTTCCATGGGAACTGGATTGAAGTATTTGATCTACTGAACTCTGAGACGTTTGATTAAAGAAAGAATCAAAGCAATCCCAGAAAATTTAATCAAATAGGAATATTGGAATGCTACTGCAAGGAATTGAACTAGGTACCTCCTAAATGAGGTATATAGAAAATCTTTTTAGTGGTGCCGATGAAGTAGTAGAAGAAGAAGATGGAAGAATTGAGCTTGGAAGCAAAGAAATGGCGTCTCTATTTAATATATACTACCATAATAATAAGAACCAGAAGAAAGAAAGAAGGGCTACGTTCCTAATTGAATATTCAATCAAGAAATAGCAACTTCCAGGAAGGAGGTGTTGATGATGATGAACCCAACCACTCGTGTCGTGACCGGCTAAGGCAAGTAGCCTAGCAAGTTATCGGTTTTCTCTAGTCTCTATGATTAGTACTAATTTATTAGTATTTGTTTCCTTGCTCTTTGTTTCAAGTATGTCTTGGTTTCAATTTATGTGACAATATATATAAATCCGTTTAAAAAGGAATGAGCTTTAAATTTTAATATGATATTTCAATTTGTGTGAACCTATTAATTTTTTAGTGTTCTTCAAAGAGAATTACTCCTACTAAAATTTAGAAAGCCCCGTTCGAATAAGCCAATTCATTTGGAACCTTTCAGATCTACTCTTTTTTCTATTAAAAAATCAGCCCTCTGATATGTATTTTCACGTTGAGAATTAATTGCAGATGAAAAGATATCAAATAAATTATTTATTTGAAAGTTCATTTTAAACCTAATGAAAAGCTCATCGCCATCCAAATATCATGATATATTTAAAACCATAAACTTTTAAAAGTTTTATAATCAATTAAATATTATAGCATATTTAAAAGGATAAATACAAAAAGCCTTTTTTTTTTTTTTGTCTTTTTGAAATTCACTGCTCAATTAAATATGTCCACATAAATTGAAATGAAAATATACGAGTATGTATTTTTCGTAATTTCTGAGTCTATTCAAATTTATTACATAAATTATAACGATGGGAATATTATATTGCCATCTTTTGAATAAGTGGTGGGGGTAACTGACGAGGGAACAATTTGACATTATCCGACCAGAGGTGAAGAATCAAGACTGTGATGACCTCCTCCACTGTTGTATCTTCTGGGAAATATGTCACTCTACTTGTCTCGACTTTTGACTAATCTCGACTTTTGACTAATCTCGACTATTCTCCAATTTGACTCTCACCTTTTCCCTTTTCATAACTTATCTTACGGAGGAAGTTTAAACAGCTCATCTTTTGTTCATTTCATTTGATTAAGTTTTTAGTCATATGATTTTCCTTCTTTATATTTACTCCAATATTAAATTAGAATCCGATACCTAATCAAGGAAATGGTCTGCAATTAATATCAATCTTTATAAAGATCTTGAAAGAACAAATTTTATTTTCTGTAACCAATTGAAATTCAAAAATTAAAAGAAGTATCTACTTGCAATGATTTAGGATGACTACGTTCTTAATTACTATGAATATCATTAATCAATTCCAAATTCCAAATTCCTAATGAATAACATCATAATTTGATATTTGGTCAATATTTTGTTTTTATGTTTCCACTAATTTCGTGCTTAGGGGAGGATGTTACATGGGCCTCTGGTCGAACTTCCAATCGACCCGGACACATAAATAATCTAGCGCATCTTTAATAGTTATCGTGGATTGACTCAGAGTTATAGATGTTTCTTCTTATACAATTGTTTTTCAGAAACTTTACCAAATATCCACGGCAAAGAAGAAAAAAAAAACACAGGTAAGAATTACAAGAAATTAAATACAGTAACTAAACTAGTACTGACTGAGCGAGCCACTCGTTTATGGAAGAAATAAATTGGTTGGGCATGAGGGCAAAAACAAGAAAATTAAGGGAGCTACGTGTTAACTGGGGAACAGTAACCTGGACCGGAAGCTGCCGGTGAAAGTCTAAAACGTAAGCCCCAAGTTCCTGGCGGCATTGACTGGTAGCGGGCCCCATTTGTTCAAGGTGATTTAATATTAAGAGATCTCCCCATGTTATTTTATTGTCGTGTTATCGTCATTTTGTTACGAATTAGCGTCAGGCCTTGCGGAAGCATTTTGCTTCTCCTAATTAAAACGCACAACTCCCAAATTTTGTGGTGTAGTAATATATATATATATATATATATATATATATATATATATATATATATATATATATATATATATATATATATATATATTTTTAATCTTTAATCGGAGATTTTGGACTCGAGGTCTATTACTAAAATCGTAAAATCGCCTTTAATAAAGAATGTTTTACTCGAAAGTGAGACTTTCCAGCTCAGGTCTTAAGTTAATGATACTTCAAAACGTATATCGGACAAACAAGTGAGGAAAACGAAAAGGTGAAGAACCATTTTGGTTCTCCTAACTAAAATGTAGAACTCCTAATATTTGTGGTATAGTAAACAGGGGCAGATCTACTAAGGGCCGTGGGAGTGCCACATCACCCGCAAACTTCGGCATAAATGCTATGTATATATGTGTATATCCACATAAAACGTATGATAAATCAATTGGTACTCGGAGTAGCAAATGTTGTGATAGTGCTAGTGGCAAGGGGCGAAAGCTGAATCCCTTAAGATGAGGGTTCAAGCTAGGGCTGTTTAAAACCGAACCGTAACTGATAATCCAACTGCAAAATCGGTTTATTAGCTTATTGGCATTGGGATATCAGATTAACGGTTGGTGCACGGATTGAAATTTATAATTAACCGCTTAACGGTGCGGGGTACGAATTACTCAATTTTCTTATTGGATAAACCGTTAACCCGTTAAGAATGATTAAATTTGTATTTATATCCTTTATATAAATAAGTCGTCCAGAAAGTTAGAACCTAAAATGTTAAAACTCTAAAGAGTTAAGGAGCTGCAACATGTGGACTTTCAAGGATTTTGGATAAGCAGGTATAGATGAAAATTGAACATATGTTTTATACCAAAAGGTTGGGCTGTAACTTATGACCAAAGAAGTGCAAATCAACTTTGTAATACAATTTGAGGCTTGTTAAAAAATAGATATAGCATGCAAATTTTGTTTTTCTACATCCTTCCAAAGTTTATGAGCTATTGAGAGGTCCTCAACATGTTTAAGATCTCTAGCTCTTGGTAAGGGGACTCATAGTGCTATAAAAAGCAACTGTTTGCCGTTCTCTACTAAATTTGAAAGACTTGCACTTAATTACCTACTAGTAAATTTGACCGCGCTTCGCGCTGTCATGAAATAAATTCATTTTACATGTATAAAAATTTAAAAAAATTAAGTACAAAAGAGAATTCTTATAGTTGATAAGTAAAATAGACACATAAATGTTAATTCTTAGATTTAGCTTAAAACGTTTGTAGAACTGAAAATTGACAGTATAAATCTGTAAAAGTTCTAACTAACATTCTAATAGGTAGGAGCTTCGGCGATTTAGTGGGGAAAAGAAGAAAAAAGTACAGAGAAAAATGAAAACAAAAATAAAATTTAAAACATACCTCTTGTTTTTGGCCTCGAGACTTCTCCTTCATGATACATCTAACTCAATGACTTTGAATTTGCCCTGCTCTACAAGTAGAAAAAAAAAATCAAAATTGGAAACATTATTATAATTTATAAAGCACAATGTAACAGAAAACTGAAAAGCTAAACATTTCACAATGTTACAACCTGTAAGAACAATGAACAAAATTAAGAAAGAGAATGTTAAAATTTCAAGAACTTACAACTCCATAAACATAAAGTAAAGAGATTTATGAAAAAACTATTGCTGCAAAATGGATGACAAATAACTACTTATTCTTACAGTCCCGTGATTGCTATTTTACGGTGCATCACTTAAGTCTGAATTAGCAAATCTATCTAAATTATACTACGGTGCATCACTTAAGTCTGAATTAGCAAATCTATCTAAATTATACTATAAATCTTGCACCTTTCTTTAGCCCAATCATTATCTAGCTCATATTTACACCACAATTCTGAGCCAAAATTCATATGGTATAGCTTCAAAAGCAATTGCAGCAATTTCATAAGGTCACTGCATATATAAAAGAGTTTAAGGACAAAGATTAGAGAAGGGGATGGGAGTCATTGTGTGACCTCCATACGTTACACTTTTGATTAATTAGAAAATAAATTAATCACTGTACGTTACACTTTTGATTAATTAGAAAAGAAATTAATCACAAAGAATCATTGAGATTAATCTAGAAAAGAGTTCAATATGAAACCTTTATTTATTTTTAGTTCTGTTGTTGAATATATATATATATATATATATATATAGATAGATAGATAGATAGAGAGATAGAGCACCTTGCAGTATGAAAAATAAGTAATGCATCAATACTGCTACATAATGCACGAATAGGAATTTAATTGTCATTAAAGTCATGGTATTGGTCCAACTTGCGGGTTTATTTCAATATTGCTCCTACGTGGGTTTTATTGATTCTACGTGGGTTGATTCAGGCAAATGGTAAATTGGATTTTATTGCAAAAATTAATAATAAAGACAGCCTTGATTACTACTACGTGGGTTTGATTTCAATATTTATTTTATGAGGTTTTTATTAATCCATTTACTTTTTAGATTATGTATAAATATAAATCAAAAATGTAAAAAATTGAGAAAAAAGATAAATGACAATGGAGGCCATAGAGAGATGCCACATCACCTTATATAT
Organism: Lycium barbarum; assembly: GCF_019175385.1. Classification (NCBI taxonomy): domain Eukaryota; kingdom Viridiplantae; phylum Streptophyta; class Magnoliopsida; order Solanales; family Solanaceae; genus Lycium; species Lycium barbarum. The sequence continues at coordinate 121,485,069 of NC_083342.1, forward strand.
GCCTAGCTTTATATTATATATAAATTTCTATGTCCTAATAATTTCCACAATATTTGTATCCTGAGATGTGAATTTCCATTTGCAAGGTATATAAACTTTGTTGTTAGTTGGTCTCACAATGACAATCTTCTGGTTCCTTTCTCTCTCTTGTAGTTGTTCTTTCGCATCCTCATCTGTTGAAATTTCTACCATATAGCTAGGTTTAAATCATCGAAGGCCTTTTCTTAATTGACTTTGTTGATTAACCGATAAGTCAACTAATAACCGATCGATAATCGTTAAATCCAAACCAAACCAACCGCTACCTTATTGGTTGGTTAGCAAATTGGTGTATTTAAAAATTGAAAACCGATAAGCCAAACCGTTAAGCGCTAACATCCAACCGAACGCCCGATAAGCACCCCTAGTTCGAGCCCTATTCACTACACTTTTGTTAAATTTTTTGGCTTGCACACTAAAACCAACTAGACAGCACATTAGCACACCTATACGTTTATACCAGTTAGTATCAATATATTATACATCTAAATATAAACTTTATTTTAATGAATGAAACTGTGTAACTAACAAGTAATGGGTATATGTTGCCTTCATAGAAATTATATTAACTCCCTCATTTTGTTTTAACCTACCTTTGTAATTTTAAATTAAAATAGTTATACGAGGATCACTTAGTAATTTTATTTATTGCTGTTGTAAAAAAGTTTCTACAGGTTAGAATTTATAATTACGGGTAAAAGAAAAAAATTAATGATTTTAAATGCAATAATAACCGATTTATTTCTTAATATGGCAAAAGTCAGCTGCTTCATTTGAACCACAATATGACGTATTTTTTGTTTTATTTTATGTATTATTCATCATAGGGCAAATAAAAGAAATTGAATAATCAAAACGGTTGTATGAGCAAAAGCTAAGATAATTATTTGAAATTTTATATAGTTTCATTTCATTAAAATTATATATGAATGTAAAAGATATGAAATGAAAGTAATGTTAATAATAGTTGCAAAAATTATAGAACTTTTATCAATGCTAGTGTGCGTGTTTCTAAAATTATATCATTAACTATGATTAAGATGTTTGTTAAGTTAATTTAATCTAAGTCTCTTAATCTAAAATAAGATAAATGTCAATAATTCGACTATACACTTGAGAAACTAAAAAATAAAATAAAAAAGTAAAATGGAGAGGAGCCACATCCGTAAGCTTTCTATTCTCCTTCGTTTTATTTTCTTTTCCTTAATTCCTCCTAACTTGCTTTTAATTATTAGTATTATTGACTATCTTTGTTTATTAATTCTTGAGTTTTTTAATCTCTTCTTAGTTATTTGCTTAATTTAAAAAGTTAAATTATCGTAGGTTTTCTAGTCCAGAATTCTTCTCTCTCCCGTTGGAACAAATCTCCGTTATGCCGAGTTTTCATAATTATTACTATGTTTTTTTCGTTTAGTTGATTTGTCTAAATTGAAAATACAATAATCCGATTTGAAGCCCAACGTCGATTTACTCTATCTGGATTCAAAGAAATGTGGCACCTGAAAACTCCAAATCCTGAATCCGCCTCTGATAGTAAATACTTCTATTTATCCTTAATAAAAAATTTTGGACTCGAGGTCTATTACTAAAATCGCCTTACAAAGAATGCTTTACTTCAAAATAAGACTTTCCCGCTCAGATCTTATATCGATGGAACTTTAAAGAGGATATCGGACAAACAAGTGAGGAAGGAGAAAAAAGTTAAAGAAGCAGGGCTTATCAGTGGAATTGATTCGAGTGGAAGCAATTTTGCTGCATATTTACTTTTAATAGCAACGACAACAACAACAACATTCCAAGTGTAGTCTCACAAATGGGGTCTGAGGAGGATAGTATGTACGCACACCTTATCCCTACCTTCGTGGGCCAGAGATGTTATTTCCAAAAGATCCTTGGCTCAAAAGGAAAAAAAGAAAAGAAAGGAAAGGAAAATAGAAGAAAGAATTTCGACGCAAATACAAAAAAATATGACAGCAAAGTAACAAGATATAAAGCAAAGGCACAATAGATAGAAATACACATCGAAGAATAGAAACTACGTGATTACTTTTAATTGCAATGATCAGAAAATTAAGTTCTCTTCTCCTTAATTGGGCATTCTGGTAATTCTATCATGATTTTTCTCTCAAGAATTCAGTTTCAAGATTACAGGCATTAGAAGAAAAAACTTATGTTTCTATATATATTACAAGTACAGAAGAAAACCAGATTTAAGTGTTCCAGGCAACCAAAATTAAATAAATTAGTGGGAGCTTTCCTTTTTTCTCCTTTTAGCTGTGAAAGTACTGGAGCTAGACTAAGTATAATTAAGTTTACCTATCGTTAGACTAATTGGCAAGCTTTGAAGAAATTATCCTCCTGCAAGTAGGATTCAACATGATCAAGTTCTTGTTACTATGGAGTTCCTTCCTTTTTAACTTCAGCTGTGTTTTTGGAGCATGCATTGTTTATAGTGGGACTGATACTACAAACACGACGATCTAAGAGTTTCTGAATAATCCAGAGGCATTGACAAAGGTGCGACATTAAATGAAAAATGTAGTAGGGATGAGCAACAATGTTGAAAAATCCCAAACATCAAAACTGCTCTATCCTGATGCAGTTGTGAAGGGGACGTTTAACTCTGTATAACCAGTGCTACTCCCCAAGAGCCCGAGCCAATCTCAAATACCCGGTGTACACAAAATAGTCAAGTGCAGTGGGGTATAACTAAATGTTTGGGCATTTCTTAGGGATCCTAAAGTGTGTTTAAAGTCCCTGCTACAAATTCAAGCCAGAGAGCTTCTTGATGAGCAAATTTGCAAACTAGACTACATTGACAATAATTACAAGCTAGTATAGTCAGACTTCTCTACAACAATCATCCTCTATTACAACATTTTACTATAACAATTTTGTTTTCTGCGGAGTCAATCTTTCATGTTATGTTATATAATATGTTTTCTATAACACAAATTCACTATAGCAGCCAAAAATATCAAAACTAACAACATTGTTATAAAGACGTTTGACTGTACCTTCCATTTCAAACAGGGAGAACTTGTGCTGGCTTTCCCTTAGCAGATGAGAATGCTGGTATTCGTTTTGAATTTTTGATTTCAATGGTCCACTCATTTAAAAAACAAAAACAAAAAACATGCCACCGTTTGCCATCCCAATTCTACAGGTTTTGAATAAGAAACACCTGGGATGGTTGTTAAATCGCAACGAACCTTCTTTTAAATACAGTGTCCTTTACAAAATCTGATTGCTTCTGTATAACATGCTTTGTATTTTGTTTCTCTAGACTACCATTGATAGGATAGGAGTATTTACTTGTGTCGTAAGGGGATATTAACTGTATTAGTTGTAAGCTTGTAACCTTGACTTATTATTATACTTACGTGACTATGAGTTAGCCTCTCCCCAAGATCCTGTACATTCTCCTCCTCCTCTCAAAAAAATTTCTTCATCTTGATTAGCTATAGCCTCTAAAACCAGTACTTCCTCCACAATCCAAAGATACCTAGAGAAGATGCACACAATTCAACTGCCTCCCACGAGGCATTAGCTTTCAGGCCACTGCCCAGTCACCTTAGCTAAAGGCAGTTTCATTACTTCTAGTTCTCATCACGATTAAAATTAGTCCTTCAAGAGACCAAACAATGAAAGGGAATAATATGGTAAGTATGCAAGACAGTTCAATATAAGAGGAAGAGCTTAGAAGGAACTTTTTCCGTTCATTTTCACGTGAGGGTAAAGGAGAGGTATAATATGAGAAAAATGGAAACAAAGGCATCTAAAAGTATGAATGGAGATCAAATCACGGATTCAGGTGACATAAAAAGAAGACCATAAAAAGTCTATGTCTTAAGTTCGAAGTAAATAGACCACTCAACAAATGTTCTAAGAAGTACGAATACGTAAGTATTAGCCAACGCTATTTGGTCTGCAGAAGACGTGGCCATTGATCTCACTCGTAAGGAAATAATGTATAGTGTTGTGCTTTCCAGACGGGTTCTCCAAAATCATACACAAATTCTGCACTATCCTTTTCCAAGTTGTAAGATGTGCGGAACAGCAGGATGAATAACCATGTTCTGCACCTCAATAAGTCGAGAGCTTGCAAGTTCAAAATTGGCCTCTGGACATTGTAAAAGCGCAGTGGCGACATTTGCAAAATACTTCCTAACCCATACTGCATTGCCTCGTCTACGAATGTTGCTCTTGAGGTACCACACAGTGACAGTGATGGCTGCCCCAGTTCCATCATTCAGTGCCAAGTACAATTGCCCACCTGATATTCCAAGAGAACAATGCTGTCCGGCCCCAATCTCTTTAGGCAATGCCAAAGCCGATAGACGCTTGGGGACGCTATCATAAACAGTGATCTGTGGTCGTTGGTCAAGCCAACAGAATACTCCATCGATGACACCAGCTAATGATGTTTTTATATCCCGAGAAGCGTAGGGTCCATGAAGTACTTGATCAGTTAGATTACTGGCCGTCCAGATTTTAGTCTCAGAAGATAAACTTTCAATTGTTACACTTGTGAACTTTTTATACGCATCAGAAGGCAATGCACAGCGGACTATAGTAAAGGAGATGACATCTTTATCCGTGTCATCTACCTTACAAATAAATCCAACGGTTGGATTCTTGATGCAAATTTGAGTTTTAGGTAAAGATAAATGATGCCTCGTGGCAGGATTATAAACATAATAAACCCTCTGCTTATTGACCCTCTGGCTATTGTAAAGAAGAAAACCATTAGATGACGCGACATTATACACTCTCCTGAATCATCTAAACTTGTATTACCATGAATAGTACTATTCGCTTGTCGTGACGAAGATTCATAGAAGAAACGAATTTGCGAACATAAAAAGGTCTCCCGATTTTGAACCTTGCTAGAGATTTTGAAGGCAAACGATGCAATATCGATTATGATATCCTCAGGCACCTCGACTACACCTTTATCACACGATTTGCATAAACGTTTCATATACTAATAATACTTGCTGAAGCTGTCAATTACAAATAGGACTCTAATTCTAGTGTAGAAGCATATAGAATTCAAACTTTTCAGCCTAAACTTCAAAAAAATTCAACAATCAAGAAGCAAATCAGGAACCTCACCTTTGTCACAAAAAAGATGAGATTCTTTATTACAAGACAAACGAATACATATTTCTTTGGGAAACGGAGCCGCAGAATACCCTAATGAGAATGTGATATGGTACGGAGAAAAAGAAGGTTTAAATAGATGGTAAGTTGAATTGCTTGATACCTTTCAAAAGTAGTAGGATTAATTAGACTATCCTTTTGTAACTTCTTTCTCCTTTCTAGTCTATTTGTGTTGATATGTTTATGACTTTGAAGTTGACTAGTATTACGTTAGGGTAAATTTCATGTGTGTCATTAAACTTTATCTGCTGCGTCAACAAGGTCATGATTTTTTTTTTTGTATTATTGAAGTGACTAAATTTTACGCTTGTATTACTAAGCCACTAAACTTTAGCTGTTGTAATACTAAATCAAAAAACTATTTTTGGTATCATTAAAATTAGAAGTGAATCTAACGTTACGGAATTGATTTTTATATTTTGCCTCAAAAAGCATAGGTTCCAACATAAATCTATTATTATACCAAATATGAGGGTAATTTTTAATTTTATAAAAGACACCAAAAAATACCGACCCGAAGCGAATAAATATAAATGCTTAAAATGTGTTTTACGATAAGTCTGAAAATAACAATATTCAATTTTTTAACCTTGGGCGTATGTACATGGACCGAGTTAGTTCGGATTTTTGAAACACCAAACCTAACCAATTGTGTCGGGTTTTTAAATCTACAAATCAAACCAAACAAAACGAAACCAACAAAAGTGGGGTTTTTCAACCTTGGGTTTTCGGGTATTTTTCCGGAAAACTCTTCATACAAAACATGTAACTTTCTTCAAATATTTCTTTAGTCCTAGTAAGATACAATTATATAATTAAGGTGTTTCTTAAGAAAATAACACAAAATGTGAGGTGAGTGGTGACATTGTAATAAAATATTTAGCAAAAAATACAATAATATTGCATAAAATAAATATAGTTGATTAATAAGCCATAATGAAAATGATCATAATCTAAAATTATTAAGTCATGCTAAAATAAGTACGGCTAATAAGTATTAATTACATGACAAAGAAAAAATTAAATTTAAGTTATTTATTTTCACTGTCTAAACCAATGCAAAACTAAAGAATAGATATTGAACATTATTGTCATTCATAGTGTTAGAATGAATTTCTTTTGTTAGCATTAGTATTGATTTGGACTTTATTTGAGTTATTAACATCTATGGGCTATAAAACCATTCCAAATTCTACGTCCAAGCTTGAAATAATATGTTAAAAGACAAAAACAATGAAAAAACTTAAGAATATTTATAAATTACATTATATATAAATATTTTTATGTATAAAATATTTTTAAAAATTGTATATATGTATTATCAGGTTGGTTTGGTTCGATTTGACTTGTTTTAGTAAAAAACAAACCAAACCAATTATGATCGAGTTTTATTTCTCAATACCAAACCATTAACCGATTTTTTTTTTTCCAATTTGATTCGTATTATCGGATTCATTCGGTTTATTGATTTTCTTTGTAAACCCCTACTTGGGCGTCAGAGTGGATTCAAATGAAAACGACTACAACACCTAGATCTACTCATCTCATTACTCCTGAAACTAATCTATTTCCAATAATTTTCAGCAATAAGCCATCAAAGTATGTGTTCTCCTCCTCTTCTTTTATCCACCCTTTAATTTTTTGTGATATTTGAATCAAATATCAACTATATATTTTTTTTCTAAAAACCTCTAAAGATAGTTCACGTGATGTTTCTTCGATTATATGTCTTTTAAATTGCAAATTTCCTGTTAGCAACTCAGTAATCTTGTAAGATATAACAAAATTTGTTTTTGTAAAGAGCGTGCTGGGAGTGCCCACCCTGCGCTATAATAACACTTGTCCAATAAATCAAACTTCTATTTAAGCATGTATACAAGCTCTTGTACTAAAAATTGTATTCAACGAACATCAAAATCCTACTTGAGCATTTATCAAGCCATGTAGATACCAGATGCCGGATGAGAAAGAAAAGAAGAACTAAAGAAGCAGGGAATACCACTGTAAGTGATGGAAGTGGAGGCAATATTGCTGGTAATTCATCTATTGCTGCATAGTTAACTTTAATAGCAGTGATTAGAATTTAAGTTCTGTTATCCTTAATTGGACATCCTGGTAATTCCACATGTTGTCTATCAGAAGAATCCAGTTTCAAAATTTACAGGCAAGAAGAAAAAACTTATTCTGGATTATAGGTTTCTGGGATATACATATATTACCACAAATACAGAAGAAAAACCAGAAGTGTTACAGGCAAAATAAATAAATTAGTGGAAGCTCCTTTCTTTCTCCTTTTAGTTGTGAAACTGGAGCTAGACTGATTAGAATTAAGTTTATCCATTGTGAGATTAGTTGACAAACTTCGAAGAATTATCCTCCGGCGAGTAGAATCAACACGATCAAGTTCGCGTAACTGGTATTGAGTTCCTTCCTCTTAACTTTAGTTGTGTTTCTGTAACCAGAGGCATTGCCATTAGTGGGACTGATACTACAAATACAATGATATCGAGTGGGTAATGGCAGAGCTTCTGAATAATCCAGTGGCACTGACAAAGGTGCAACATTAACTGAAATATGTAGGTAGGGATGACTAACAATGTTAAAAAATTCCAAATACCAAAACTGCACTATCTTGATGCAGTTGTGAAGGGAACTTTTTTGTTTAAACCCTGCATTATCGGTGCAACTCCCCAAGAGCCCGAGGCAGTCTCCGATACTCGGTGGACACATAAATACCCAAGTGCAGAGAGTATAACTGGATGTTTCGGCAATTCACAGGGATCCTGAAGTGTGTTGAAAGTCTCTAGCTACAAATTCATTCCTAGGAACTTCTTGATTAGTAAACTATACAAATAAAACTAAACTGGCAATAATTACAAGTACCTTAGCTTCCATTTGGATTAGGGAGGAGAACTTGTGCTTGGCCTTCCCTTTGCAGAAGAGAATGCTAGTACTCGTTTGGCTTCATTGCTGCACTTTTTTGATTGGAAATTCCCAAGTGAGGGGGGAAAGCACGCTCGACCTTTCAGAAGAACTTGGAATTGTCATCAAAAGAAGCACGCCACAGTTTGCTGTCCTCACACAGGAAAAGTTTGATAGCGAATTGCATACAACCGAATCATTAAACAAATATTTTGGAAGACATGTAGTAGAAGTACAAATTAATAATTGGTAAAGAGAAAAACTCACCCTTGTGAGAAAAAGGAGGGCATGGGATGGCGGTCTCACCTACTTATCGGTGTGGGTTCACATAGATGATTGAACACTTCTATAGAAACAAAAACAAATTTGTCGAACAAATCCGTGCAACTTGCAAAGCCTTTAGTGCTAATAATAAATTACCAATCGGAAGGAGGAAACTATAAAGTTCAACCACATCCTTCAATAGGCTCGTTCAGTCAGCCCATGGAAGAAACCATGGAATTGGAAGAACTTTGGAGGATCTTCATCAACTTTCCAAGACAACCAAATTTAAACATTAGCAGAATCTCAATGTGTGATCGAATTTTAGGCAGCAAACAGACAATAAAGTGCAAAAATAAAAGGGCATCTCCAATCATAAAAAATAAAAAAATAAAACATTACACCATTAGTCCATTAGCTAAGCGATAAGCACGGTTCTTTAATTCAGAATCTCAAATGTTTGATGTACTTAAGACTGACACCCTTTTAGTTTGAAGGAAACTTTAGGACTTAAATACCACTTATAAAACCACTAAAAAAATTCACTTTTTCTCTCTTACAACTAATGAATTAATACAAAACAGAACGACCAAAAAAAAAAATACTCCAATTAAACTATGCACAGTGTATTGAACATCAAAGAGTAATTTGAAATTATTAATTTCCACCTACCTGAGATATTCCTTGCCTTCATTGATCATTCTCTTACAATAGATCTCCATCCATCCAACTTTGAATTTGCATTTTCCGAGCCCGTAACTTCCCGTAGTAGGGAACTTCCAAGAATCACAGAGTCTTCTTCTCATCCTTTTTTTTGGATTTCTCAAGATTGAGTAGAATCAAGGATCAAATCAAGGATTTGGCTGAAATAAAAAGAAGATCATAAAGCTATCTATATCTAAAGTTTGTCGTAAATACAATGCTCAACAAATGTTATTAGAAGAACAATAAATAAGTAATAGCCAACATTATAAGTCTACAGAAGATGTGGCCATTGATCCCACCAGCAAGAAAATAATGTGTAGTGTTGTGTTTTCCAGCAAGGTTCTCCAAAATCATACACAAATTCTGCAATATCAGTCTCCATGTCATAAGAAAAAACCTTATCTCTTACAACCAAATAAAAGATGTGCGGAACCGCAGGATGAATAATCATGTTCTTCACCTCAATAAGACGAGAGCTTGCAAGTCCAAAATTAGCCTGTGGACATTGTGCAAGTGTGTAGTGGCGACATTTGCAAAATACTTCCTAACCCATACTGCATTATCTCATCTACGAATGTTGCTCTCGAGATACCACACAGTGATGGCTTCCCTAGATCTTTCCTTCAATGCCAAGTACAATTTCCCACCTGATATTCCAAGAAAATAACGGTGTCCGGCCACAATCTCTTGAGGCAATTCCAATGCCCAGAGACACTTGTGGACACTATCATAAACAGTGATCTGTGGTTGTTGATCAAGCCAACAAAATACTCCATCGATGACACCAGTTGATGATGTTCCCCTACACAAAGAAGGGCACAGTCCAAGAGGTACATCAAGATTTAGAAAATTGGTCGTCCACATATTAGTCTCAAAAGAGAAACTTTCAATTATTATACTAGTGAACTGTAAACCCAAAAGGGAAGGTAACGAATAGCGAACTATAGTAAAGGAGATGACACCTTTTTCAAGGTCATGTACCTTACAAATAAATCCAATGGATGGTTTCTTGATGCAGATTTTAGTTTTAGGGAGAGCCAATCACCGCCTCATGACAGGACTATAAACATAATAAATACTCTGTTTATCAACCCTCTGGCTATTGCAAAGAAGAAAACCATTGGATGAAGCTACAATGTACACTCTCCTGTCAAGAAAATTGATTAACTCATCTACTATGTTGTTCCAACTCTTCAAAAATGCTGACTGGTACGCTTCGAGTCCTCCAAAAGTAGCACATGTTTGGAGTACCGGAGATGTGTGTAGCAGCATTTTAAGAGAGTCCGAGCAATATAACTCGTCCAAACGTAGTTGTGAAGAAGATTCATTTGTTGACGAGAAAAAGAAACGAATTTGCGGGGCTAAAAAACGGATCACCCGAGGTTGATAAAAGAAACCAATTAGACATGGTTGAGGAAGGTACTTTCGCCAACACTAAGATACACATTTAAACCTTGCCACAGATTTTGAAGGCAAACGATGCAATATTTCGATTATGATATCTTGAGGTACCTCCACCACACCTTTATCATGCAATTTGCGTACACGTTTCATACTAATTTCCCAAGTATGACTCTAATCTCTAGTCTAGAAGTATATAGCGTTTGGACTAAAATTTAAATATTCTAACAATCTAAGCAGTAAATTTGGATTTGGAATAGAAGAAAATCAGAAACCTCAATTAAAATATAGTATTGTCACAAAGATGAGATTTTTACCTGACATACACTAATGAAAATATGAGATGGAATGGAAAAAAAAGAAAGGGTATAAATAGATGGTGAAGAAAACCCAAGTTGAATTGGTTCATAATTCCCAAGGTAGTAGGATTCAAAATTCGGAGCTGCTTCTTTCTCCTTTTCTAGTCTGTTTATGTTAATACTTTTTTACTAGTATCTGACAACCCAAATCCTAAAAATATTAGGTGTACTTGTTTCTACTACATATAAATGTGGTAAAGGGACGAACACAGCTTCCCATGGTTGTACCATGAGCTTAAAAATTATACACGTAATGAATGCTTATACTATAAGTTATATAAATTATACAGTTTAACTAACTATTTTTATATCTCACATAGACATATGTCATAATACTTAATATTTATTCTCTTCTCATATATAGACGTATATACTTCAAATTTAATTCTTCGACACATTTATTTCCTCCGTGCACTTTTACTTGTTCACTTTTGACTTTTCGTGTTCTAGCTGAATATTTATTCTCTTGTCATGTATAGACATACGCATTTCAATTGTAATTCTCCTGCACAAATTTATTTCTTCCATGCACTTTAATTTGTTCACTTTTGACTTTTCACATTCTTTAAGAATTAATAAATCCCACGTGGATATATGTCATAGTACTGAATATTTATTCTCTTCTCATGTATACATGTGTGCACTTCAAATTTAATTTTCTGACACATATTTATTTTCTCCGTGCACTTTACTTGTTCACTTTTGACTTTTCACGTTTTTGCTGAATATTTATTTTCTTCCCATGTATACATGTATGCACTTCAATTTTAATTATCCGACACGTATTTATTTTCTCCGTGCACTTTTACTTGTTCACTTTTGACTTTTCATGTTATTTAAGAATTAATAAATGAAGTACTCCTTCCGTCACATATTTTTTGGCCACGTTACTTAACTTTTCACATTCTTTAAGAATTAATAAATGAAGTACTCTCTTCATCCCATATTACTTGGCCACATTACTATACTTGACTTTTCACGTTCTTTAAGAATTAATAAAAATGAAGTACTTCCTTCGTCCATATTATTTGGCCGCATTACTAAAAATATATATCTATTTTTCTATTCTATATTTTTCTTCTTTTCTATTTCTAATATATCTAAGTGTGAAGAGAGGACTAACACAGCAATAGAAATTTGTACCACAAGCTAGTAAATTGTACATTTTAACCAACTACTTTTTTATCCCACGTGGTCATATGTGATAGTACTGAATATTTATCTCTTCTCATGAATACATGTATGCACTTCAAATTTAATTCTCCGATACATTTATTTCGTCCGTGCACTTATACTTGTTGACTTTTGACTTTTTAAGTACTTTAAGAATTAATAAATGAAGTACTCCCTCCATTCCATATTATTTGGCCACATTACTAAACTATTTTTTTACTGAATATTTATTCTCTACTCATGTATACAAGTATGCATTTCAATTTTAATTGTCCGACATATATTTATTTCGTCCGTGCGCTTTTACTTGTTCATAAATGAAGTACTCAATATTACTAAAAATATATATCCAAATTACTTGTTCATTTACAGAACCAAAATAAAATTAATTTAATGTTTTACATCTTATCCTCTCCGTCTCATATTACTTGGCCACATTACTAAAAATATATGTCCACATTACTTGTTCATTCACAAAACCAAGATAAAATTAATTAAATCTTTCTCATCTTACCCTTAGTAATAAATGTTCTTGAAAATAGTCAATTTTGATTAGAATGTATTTATTGGAGAGACATAGGGGTAAGATAGTAAAATATATGATTTCTTAATGGGCGTGCAAAAGGGAAAGTGACAAGTAATATGGTAGAGAGAAAGTATATATTTTACATAATATTCATATTTATTGGTGTAAGTCTCAATAGCCTTCGAAAATAATTTAAAAATGAGTAATTAAAGGGTAAAATTAATAATAAGAACACACAAATATTCACTCATTAATTATATGGAAATTAATGGCCAGCCTCTTCTGCATGATTCTCCTCACTCTTCTTGCGTTGCCTAGCTTGATAGTCGCTACGATAAATAAAGGAATACAAGAAAAATGATGACATGTATACAAATATATATATATGCCTATAATATATGTATAGTCGTTATCTTTATACACAATCAACATAATTGAAATTTCGTACTAATTAATAATTATCATATTAGTTTCTTTCTCTTGATATGTTAACGCGGACAAGTAAAAATAAACAGAAGGAGTGACTTTTATCTCCGTTTTTCTTCTTTGTCAATACTTTAAACGTGAAGAGATGACGAACAATAGCAATGCAAATTTGTACCAAAAGTTATTTTAATTTTCCTACACATAACTTGTTCACTTTTGACTTTTCAAGTTCTTTGAGAATTAATAAATAAAGTATACTATATTTTATCATAATATCCATATTTCTTAGTGTATAGTCTCAATAGCCTCAGAAAATGATTTGAAAATGAATAATTAATGTGAAGGGTAAAATAAAAAGAAGAATTTTTTTTTCTTGATATGTTAACGTCGACAAGTAAAAGTGAAGGGATGGAGTGACTTTTATCCCCCTTTACCTCTATTGTCAATACTTTATTTATTTACTCTCCTTTACAGTCTCTAGTTATTGTTTTTTTTTATATTTTCATTTCAGAATTAAAATTTGGTGATTAATGATATAACATATATCTTTCTAATTTTGATTTCTTTGTAACAATTTGTTTTATCTATAATTGTTAACATAAAAAATTATAATATATTTTTTAATTAATTTAATAAAAATATTTTATTAGTTTTGCTTTTAAAAAATTTAATATATACAACAATGGTTCTTATGTTTGGATCTGAGTAGTTACTTAATTGAAATGGATATCAACCTGTCGGTATACATATAAAATATTAAATAATTTAAAAGAAAAAATTTAGAATCAAAATATTAATTTTCCCTCATATTCTTACTAATTTTCTTTTACATCGATGAACAACTTTTATTGTCATGATAATGAGAAAAAAGTCCGACTCTTTCCATCTCAAAGACTTAATTCCATCAACTCCATTTTTTAATTATAACTAAGGTGATGGTACACAAGATACATTTTATATATGTTGCTATATATAATAACAATTACAATTTTTTTAAAATTTATTTTTAAAATACAAACCTTAAGGACTGGCTAATTAAAATGAATAGACATGTTCGACCCGTGCATCGCACCGGCATGTATTGCTAGTTTAATCTTAAGTAAACAAATAGTAATATTTTTAAATAATATATGTTGAGACAAACACGTAACTCAAAAATAGTCTAATCATAATTCTTCAAAACTTTATCGAATACCACATATCGAAAAATTGATTTTTATTTCTAAAGATAAAATTAAAAGATTACCTCTACACCTCTTTAAAAAAGAGTACTATAAGTGAGAATATAAAATTCAAAGATGACTAATATTGAATTAGTATTTTAACAAATAACATGATGAGCTGTCCTTTCTCGGCATGAATGAAAAAAAAAAATTGATAATCTAGAATACATTTTGCCATTACCAATTTGACTATTAATACTACAGTATATTATAACCGATTATGCTCTATCTCTTCTTATTTTTTTCACCGCCAATGCTTTTATTATGAAAACAAATATATTCACCCTAATAGTTTGACTTATATGATGAATTTGAAAATAATTAAATTGGATTTTGTTGCAAATTAGTTAATTCCAAGACTTCATTATATGTTAAGAACAATGAAAGAAATAATTTATATATTTTTTATTCAAATTGTTAATATTAACTTATCCCCCAATTTTTAAATATAATATTTAGATGTAATAATATTTTTTTCTGCTAGGAATTCTATTTTTAGATGGTAGAAAATACATATTAGTTTTGGATCTTTGTGCTTGCAGAATCATTAGTATGATTTGAGTATTGCCAACTAGTTTTCTTTTTCTCTCTTTATTACATTCTTAAATATTTTTTAGTGAATTCTTCTAATTATTAAGTATAGTTTTACAATATTACCGATAAATAGAAAATTATTTTTGATTTGAATAGGAAAGTAGTTCAAATATGATATTATAGCTTATGCATAGAGTTCACCTAAACTACTGGGCGAGATTAAGAAAAATTGGGTCATCAAAAGGTCTTCAAATGGTATTGATTTAAGAAATATATTTTATATATAATCAATGTACACTGGTAATACAAATAATTCTCACACTATCATTTTTTAATTTAACCTTTTATAACATGTCATTACTTTATATTTGGGTGACTAATAACTATAGTCATTTATCGCTGTGGATTAATCTGGTCGTGTAAAAAACTTACATACGTTTGGTGCACAAACGCTAAACTTAGAGGTACTATCAATGATTGATAAGATGATTCACAAAATGGTGCATTCAGAATTTTATAGGGAAATTATTAATTGTCAAATTTCTGGTCAGGTATGTGCTAGGGGAAAATTCATAAATAACCACTTTTCAGCACCTATAATTGAAAAGTAGCCATTATTCTGGAGTTTTACTTGTTGAATTTGAAATTTCAGTACAATGACTATTTTTCAACGATAAGGCCGACAAGTGATCATTGGATGTTATTTCTAGCCATGCAAGTCGTAGCGAGCCCAGAGCTCGTCGAGAGGGCAAGAGTTGCCAGAATCCAGCCTGAGCCAAGGTTTTCCACCTCCACTCCAATGCAACAAACTAACAGGACCAGCATGTATATTTCTGCAACTTCCACTCAAATTATCCCCTCCAAGTCCATGCTGGTTCCATCTTTGGTCAATTGGTACTATCTTCCCTGCAAATACCAATAAAAATGGGGGCAATGAACCAAGCTCATATATCCTATGCACTCTCTGAATCTTCATCCATCTTTCTAGTTTCCTTGTGTATCTGTACTTCCTCCATTTAGTTAAATCAATCACCATTACACCTGAAAATGTCAACCGTTCGGTTATCATTAGTCCTACCAATTTTTATTTCGTGTTTTTAGACAATCAGGTTAGTTGTCCCTCAACAACATGTAACAGTAAGCTTTATAACACATTAACATATTACACTGTTAGTATAAATAAGTTAAATCCATCATTTACCGTTGCATGATTTAGTCGTTGACTCTTCCATAAAAGGCTCCTTATTCCCTAAGCATAAAGAAGTAACCAAACAAGAAAGAAAAAGACATTCCTAGTTGTATTTTAGGTATAGTAAGGACTTTCTTGATGAATGGTTGTTGAAACAGGGTAAATTAGGTGTAAATTTGGACTACATGTACATCTGTAGCTTTATTTTAGTACCAGACAGGTATATCTAATTTTTATTAAGTGCACTTTGACATTGCATTTTAACAAAGTATTTGATTCTTGCATATTGGTTGAACCATTCTTTAGAAAGAATATCCAATGTGATCATAAACAATTACATAAAACAGGAGAAGAAATATCATCATCATACCTGTGTTGAAGTAACAAGGTCTCTGGCCATGGAACGCGCGAGAAAACTTCTTGTGAGACCAAAATTTAGGGGTAAAATAGTTGGTGAAATTAGCATGGCAGTACTCGGGTGATCCCAAAGTTGTTGATCCAAGACTTATTCTCCACAAATTGGAAATGTCATCAACTACAATGATATCAGAATCCAAGTATATGACCCTTTCAACACAGGGCTCTAAGAGGTCAGCCAAGTAATTCCTTGCATAATTCAATGGATGTTCAAGAGCTTGCCTTATGCTAGAAGAAATCTTGTTCTGCACAATCCCCGGACTGAAATAGTAAATCTTGAAAGCCAAAAAGGGGAATATTTTTTCCAAGTGGGGTTCAAGATTTGTATCAGATGAAATGAAATGGAAGAAAAGATTTTCAGGGCAGTGACAATGCTGATGGATTGAATGAATTGCAGCGACCGATCCACGAAGGAATTTAATGTCAAGGGTCATTGAAATATGGACTAGAGAAGGATTGCAAATTTTTGTGCTAATGGAACTTGTGGGAATTATTGAACATTTTGGAGAGTTCTTGAAATTTGGTGATTGTTTATAGTTGAACAGAGGATCAGGATTTGAATCGGATGATTTTATTGCTTCTGCTGGAGGATAGGATGGTAGAAAAGGATAGGCCAAAATGATCACAATTGAAATGGTGATCATAAAGCTTGAAATTTCAATAAACCAAGTCATTTTTTCTTCTATACACTTGAACATCAAATTGGACTGATCCTTTCTACTAATTTTCCCTTTGCCACCACCAGAAATCTCTTCTTCACATCTCTTCTCTTCTTCTTCTTGAGTGAATATTTAGTTTCTTTTCAGATTTAGAAAGAACAAGCTGATTGGATTTGGAGGGTAGTTTAATAGGAACATGAAGCGTATGGACTCTGTCATCATGAATAACTTCTACCCCAGTAATCATGTGGAAAAGAAATTAAAAGTTTCACTTCTTATTTAGAGGTAGGACCCACCCTCCCCACTACCCTTGTAGTTGTAGGCCAATTCAAATATTTGAGACTTTGGGTTTTGTTTCCACAAAATACTACATTTTATATTCTACTTTGTCGAAAACAAAAATTTATTTTTTAAACTAAACAGTTCTTATATCAGATTTAAGAAAGGGTAATGGATCGTTATTTTACGTCAATTCAGAACTGAAAGTCGATAGAGGCTAGGAGTGGGAGCTATACTTTAGCCTGGTGGAATTGTCATGTCTTTCTTAAGAGCTAAGAATGCGATTATATTCTACAGAATATGCATAATTAATTCCACTAGGAATCCTACAACAATACCTTTACTAAGCTATCAAGTTTCAACTACTTCTAACAAATAATTTTTTCTTCGCACTTTAATTTTACTCTTACTTCTCAATTTGTCATTCTTAATAATTGAAATGCTATCTACTTCCAAAGTTTAGGTTAATATACCAGACAATCCCTAAACCATAAAGCTATAAAGTCAAATTAATGCGGTTGTTAGTTATCTAAACCCTCCACTGGAATTGGTTTTAAGAATTGATAAAGAGAAAAACTCACCCTTGTGACAAGAAAAAGAGGGCGTGGGATGGCGATAGCCACCTAATTATCTATGAGGGTTCACATACATAGATTGAACGCTTCAAATTAGAAACACAATAATTTGACATCCGTATTGAACAAATCCTTGCAAATTGCAATACAAAGCCTTTAGTGCTAAGATCTTTTTTTAGTGCTAGCGATTAAAACATCAAACGAAAGGAGGAAAGGAAACTATAAAGTTTAACCACGTCCTTCAGTCAACCCATTGAGGAAAAAACATGGGAAAATTTTAGAATCTTTTCATCATCTTTACAAGAAAACCAAAGTTTAGCAGAATCTCAATGTATGATCCAATTTTAGGCGGCAAACAGACAACAAAGTGCAGAACTATAAAAAGCAGCTCTAATCATCAGCAACATCATACATACATACAATTTCACTTTCTTCCTATCTTTTTCCAATACCAAAATGAAGCCCTTTGTTTAAAAGGTTCTGACCAATTATAGTTTGTTAAACTAAAGTAGAGATCCAAATAGTCGAACCAAAACCAACGACAGGTTTGCACATTGTTGTCGACTATTTTACATTTTTACTAAATGAGTCTTTGATTTTTTTATCTTGCAGCGTTGGATTCTTTAAACATTCACTTGTGAGGAGGAAAATCAAGATGACAGAAACAAATGCTCTTTTGTAAAACCAAATGTATATTAAGCAATAGTTTTAGTACTGTATTAATAAACACAGTGCAATCTAAAACAGCATTCGGAATGACTACTCTGTGAGTAGATAGTTTCTTTGACATCAGTTTGCCTCTTCATTGAATGTTTGCCTGGACCGCCCTAGATAAATTTGAATTCACAATCTAAACCAAGATGTAATATTAAAAAGAACTAAAACATTACACCATTAATCTAATTCACAATCTCAGATGTATGATGTAACTTAAAATTAACCCTTTCTAGTTTAAAAGAAACTTTAGGACTTAAATACTCCGCTAAGAAAATAACCTTTTCTCTCTTACAACTAATGAACTAGTACAAAATAAAACAACAGCAGTCGAATTACTCATATTAAACTAACGCACAATGTCTTGACTCTTGAACAACAAAAAGAGTAATTTGAATGTATTAATTTCCACCAACCTGTTATTTTCCTTGCCTACCCTTCCTCAACTTGCCACCCATTCCCAAAGAGAAAAAGAGAGTACCAATCACACAATTAGCCCATTGAAGAAAAACATAGAATTGGCAACATTTAAGGATATTCACCAACTTTACAAGAAAACCACTTTAACATTTGCAGAATATCAATCAATGATTCAAATTTTAGACACCAAAAACACAACAATATGCAAAACCAAAAAAAGTCACATCCAATCATCAGCACCATCATATATACACTTTCACTTTCTTCCATCCAAAATCAAGCCATTTCTCTATAAGGCTTTCTTCTTTTTTGCTGTTAGCACACTAAGAATATTTTTTTAATAACCCTAAAAAGCTTCTACTAAAAGCTAAAAACAAGGGTTTTTTTTTTGTCTACTTTAATAAGCAAAAAAGAGGTTAGGGTTTTGTTTAGTACTGACTATTTGTGCTTTGTTTAGGCAAAAACAGAGCCACAAGACAGAGCCATCAAAACAAAAGCAGCTCTTTCAACTTCATCAATTTTCCTTTGATTTCTTGGCTTCTTCATTGAAGATCTTTGTCTTTGTAATATCACCACTTCTTTTCCTAACATCATCAATTTCACCCTCAATACTTTGCTTATTTTCCCATCTTTTGAATTTCCAATTTTATCCTCATTGCTGTTAGAAGTGAGTTTTTCTTTTTTCTTCTCTGGACCTTTGCTTGGGGTTCTCTTTTTCTTCCTGTATTTGATCCCACAAGCATTGCAAAGTGACTACAACAAAGTAATTAACAACACGAATTAGCAGCTGATCGCGTGATTTGGATCAAACCCCAGATTAGAAACCTTTGATTAAGACAAAAATGAGTGAAATTAAATTACCTTAGGTCCACAAGGACCAGATCTCCACAAGGGTGTCTTTGTAGTTTTGCAATCAGAGCAACATTTTGGATTCCCTGTTGTCTCATTACCCGAAGCATCATCCTGTATCAGAGAAAAAAGAACCAGACAGCCAAAGTGATTTAAGGATTCATTCATTCGAACAAGTAAATTTATACAAATTGAAAAAAAAGAAAAATGAAAAACTGCAATGCTGGAAAAAATGATTATGAATTGGGTCTTAGTTTTACCTTTTGTGTTGGATCCATGAACTCAACCTTGTCAAAAACAGAGAAACTGGAAGAAATCGCTAGTGAATTTTTCGTGTTAAAACGAAAAGCATAGAACCCTAAGCAATGTAAAGTGATTGGACCAACAGAGAAGGTAGTTATTAAAGTGAAGAAATTAAAGAAAAATTTGAGGAAAAGATTTGATAATGCGAAGGTGGATTTGCAGGGATGAGAGTGAGGAGTAGTACATGAGGTGGCTGATGTAATGTAATGATGGGAAATATAAAGGACAGACTGGAAAACAAATGTGGACTCAACCCTAATTTTTCGATGTGAATTGACAGGAATGGCCTTGATTTTTTGTTTTGACGGCACAGAAGACTGCCAAATTAATGTTAAATGTACACCACGTGTCCACTGCATGCACCAAAGTGTTCTGGAAATAAGATAAATATCCTATTTCGTTTTATGTGTCTTGATTAAATTGAATATATTAGGGGTCGTTTAGTAGCTTATTAAGAAGCCACTTAGTGGTAGATAGTTAAATTATCCCGAGATTGTAATTTCGGGACTAATTTAGCCCAAGAGTTGGGATTATTTTTATTCTATTTTTTGAATGGGATAAAATAATCTCAGTATAAGTGGGATAAGATGGGATATCTCATCTTTTATCCCAGGATGCATTTTGTGCTTTGTTTGGTACAAGGTATAAATTTATCTTTATCCCCGGATAAATTTATACCTCCTACCAAACATGGTACAAAAAATTAGTGTTGGGATATCTCAACTTATAACATGCACCAAACGACCCATTAATACTTTGTACCGTGCGAAGAAGGACCTGGAGGAATGGAGAAATTCCAATTTGAGAGACAAGACGGCTACTGCTACAGTGAATATTATGACTACTAAATGGGAATTGCCTCCGCTTTTCACAATCAAATGTAATATCGATGCCTCTTACGATATCCATACAGCTTTGACGGAGGTAGGCATGGTGTTACGTGATCACTTGGGTCAATTCATCGCTGGAAAAACAATATTCCTCGATCGTGTTGCTAGCCCTTTGTTGGCCGAGATCATAGGAGTGCGTGAGGCTCTTACTTGGTTGAAGGAGCTATTCAGTACAACGAGGCTTATTGTGGAAACTGATAATCTACTCGTGAGGCAAGCTCTAGAAGGAATTGGTGAACTACTCTTATTTTGATGCTTTAGTTTTTTATTGTAAAACTCTTCTCAAAGAGTTACCATTTTTCTCTTTGTCGTCTGTTAAGAAATCAGCGAATCAGGTTGCTCATTGTCTTGCTAGAGCATCTGCTTCTATGTCTGGTTCGATGGAGTGGAATACTTTCCCTCCGTCTCTCATTACCGATGTACTTGCGTTTGATTTGAATAATACATAATGAAAACACGTTTTCAAAAAAAAAAAAAAAAAAAAAAACACTTATGTATGTATTATTTTCTACATAATTAATACAATATTTGGTAGCTAGTTAGGAAGTAAGTTATTCATGTATAAAATTAGTACGGCGTTTGGTTTACGATTTAGAAACCTGCATAACTAATACATGTATAAGTTATGAGGAAAACTATATATTATTTTATGTGGGGTAAAAGATGAAATTACTAATACATGAATAATAATTGAAGTGACAATATTACCCACTGTTTTAAAAGGTAGTTTCAGGACTTATCCCGGGCTCCCCTTGGGGCTGGGCAATGGCAAAACGCTCCAGGGCTCACGTGCGGGGCTTAGCTCCTGTGAGGCTTGCGCCCTAAAAGTCCAACTGTACCTCCTAAATACGCCTAACGCCTAATGCCCAACGCTTAGGGCTTGCCTAATAGTTCTTACACAAATTATATGTTAAACTCCTTGATTAAAATCGATGACCCTCATAATTCTTTAACAAATGAATGATACTTAATAGTTTTCATCTACAAAAATAAGAGGTTTAACTAACATAACAAATTGTAGTATTGCATATTTAATATTTGAGAACATCGTGAGGGTAAATATCACTTAATATTTCTTTTAAAAATACATAGCTAAATGGTATATTTTCACTTGTCATTGGTCTTTTGTTTTATGTATCAAAATTATCATATTTTATTATTTCGCTATTTGAAAGTAATTTTATTTTTATTTATGAATGAATTACGTTTTAATTATAATACTGATAAATTTTATTGATTATTTGCTTAGGGAGATAAAATGAATAGTATGATAGTAATATTGTTTTAAGAAATTTTGATTTTTTCATTGTTTGAAAGTTAAGATGTTAGAGTTGATTTGCATTTCATAAGAGCTTTTATTTCATTGTATTGTTTGTACTTGTAAAAATATGTTATATATATATAAGTTGTAAGTGGCATATAATGAACTGCTTTGATTAATTTTTGTGAGAATCAAGCGCGCACGCATATATATATATATATAAGTGCCTTGCTGGTACTGACACAGCATACCCAAGTTGTACCAAAAGCTTTACAAATTGTACACGCAATAAATGTTTATACCATAAGTTATATAACTTGTACACTTTATTCAACTATTTTTTAATCCCACGTGGACATATGTCATAGTACTTAATATTTATTCTCTTCTCATGTATAGACATATGCACTTCAATTTTAATTCTTCGACACATTTATTTCCTCTGTGCAATTTTACTTGTTCACTTTTGACTTTTGACGTTCTTGCTGAATATTTATTCTCTTCTCATGTATAGATGTATGCAGTTCAATTTTAATTTTCCTACATAAATTTATTTCCTCCGTGCACTTTTTGTTTTTGGTAACTAACTTGTTTATTAATCACCAAGTGTGTCAATTACAGCTCCATAGCATAGCCAAACACAGCTATCTATCTGGTTTACTACTATCTACCTACAAAACACATATAAAAGCCTAATGCTAGGTTTATTACTCCCTCAGAATATGTAGCTCTGCATAAGAGATTGTAAGCCTGGAGTAGCTTGCACATTGCATATGTAGGCTATTTCGCGGGCAACTTTCTCCACTTCACGGCTTCGCTGTTCAAAAATCCTCGCATTCCTTTCGTTCCATATTGAGTTCGTCACTTCAGCACACACCATACGAAATAAGCTAGCTTGCTGTGACTTACCTTTCCCTCGGTTGATCAACCATTCCAGGTGCTGCAGCCATGTTTGCGCACTGGTCAGTGGTTGGTTTAACCACGTCAGTACTCTGTTCCAGAGTTGCTGCGCATATGTACACTTGACGAACATGCGTTCCCTGTCTTCATTATACGTTTTACACAGCACACACACTGGATCAAAGCTCAGTCCCCAGCTGAGTAGTCTATCAATTGTCAACAATTTTCCATGAAGACATAGCCACAAGATAAACACATATTTGGGTCGGGCATCATTATGGAACATTAAGCATTTCCAATTCACTCTCTCATGGTTGTTCAGTAGCTGTAGATAGATGTTTCTGATCGCGCTTTTGGCAGGCAGCGTCCCAGTGGTCACTTGCTCGAGTTTTTCCCAAGTGTCAATAATTTTTCGGACCATCCAACTTGCTTGGCGAGGTATTTTAAGAGTGGCCAACTGCTGATCTATGATGTAGAATGTATGAATCCATTTTATCCAGAGTCGATCTTGCTTCCTCGCTAGGTCCCAACAAAGTTTAGCTATAGCCGCTTGGTTCCACACCTGAAGGTTTATGAGATTGAGACCCCCCGAAGCCTTAGGACAACAGACTCTATCCCATGCAACAAGTGCTTTTTTTGTGATTGTATTGACCCCGGACCAAACATAGCTTCTACAATATGCTTCAATGGCTTTGATCACCTTAGCAGGCAAGATGAAGAGTTGTGCCCAATATGATTGTATGCCAAATAATACACTTTGTACTAGTTGAACCCGCCCTGCATATGATAGTTTCTTAGCAGTCCAAGAAGATACTCTTTTTACAATTTTCTCAATCAGTGGCTGCCATTAAATTAGAGTAAGCTTCTTTGTAGTTAGCGGTATACCAAGATACTTGAAGGGTAAGTCTCCACACGAATACCCCAGGTGTTGTAGGATTCTATCCCGCTCATTTTGTTCAACCCCACCGAAATAAACAGAACTCTTGTTCAAATTTGCTTGTAGTCCTGATGCCCGAGAGAACAACAAAAAAGACTTATGCAGTGTAGTCACAGAGGCTAGGTCCCCTTTGGAGAAAAGCAATAAATCATTCGCAAAGCTGAGATGAGTTATCCCTAATTTTGAGCATCGTGGATGGTATTTAAAGGACCTGTCTGTCCGCAAATTGTTCAGGCTTCTACTTAAATATTCCATGACAATGGCGAATAAGAAGGGGGAGATCGGATCGCCTTGTCGCAACCCCTTTGCTGCATCAAATGGTTTCTTTGGAGACCCAATTACCAGGATAGTATAGTTGACAGTAGTAACACATTGCATTAGCCAGCCCTTGAATTTTGCAGGGAATCCCAACTCCTCCAAAATCTGTTCTAGGTATGCCCACTCAACTGAATCATACGCTTTTTGTAAATCGATCTTGATCATGCATCTAGCAGAAATATGTTTCCTAGAGTAGGCTTTCACTAATTCGTGGGCCAGTAGGATGTTATCAGAAATCCTCCTACCTGGTATAAAACCCGACTGAGCCTCACAAATTAGGAAAGGCATAATCTTTTGCATTCTTGATGTCAATATCTTAGCTATGATTTTGTACAAAATGGTACAGCATGCAATAGGCCGAAAGTCCTTGACCGTCTCAGGGCTCGGGATTTTAGGCACCAACGTGATAGTAGTACAGTTTATGGCTTTGTACATTAACCCAGAGTTAAAGAAATCCTTGACTGCTGCACATATATCCTCTTTGATAATAACCCATGCTTTCTTGAAAAAATAGGCCGAATACCCATCTATGCCCGGGGATTTCTCATCATCAATAGATTTAAGCCCCTCCCAAATTTCCTGATCTTGGATTTCTGCGCATAACTCCAGCTGTTGTTGTCTTTTTAGGACCGGTCCCAGCCTCATAATTCGTTTATCTACAGCTGGGAGGCATGCCTGAGTCGACCCCATCAAGCTTCTATAAAAATTAGTGATTTCCACTTCAATGTCTTTAGGCTCACGAATTCTCTGGCCATTTAAGGAGCGAATATCGCTGATCAATTTCCTCTGGCATCGCTCTTTCATCACAGCTCAAAAATATTTGGTGTTACAATCTCCAAGTTTAATCCAAGAGGCCCTAGATTTCTGCTTCAGAATGTTTTCCTCGATCAAGGACCATTTTTCTAGATTAAGCAGAAGTTGTTTTTCCTTTGCTATCAACTCATCAGTGCATTGAGAACCCAACTGTGCCTGGACATTCTTTAAGGTCAGTCGAGCCTTATCGATGTTATGTCGGACTCCCTTGAACTCTTTGACATTAAGGTCTTTAAGTCGCGGTTTGAGTGTTTTAAGTTTCTGCCAGATTTTCTTCATACCTGTTTGTCCCACCGGATGCATCCATACCTCCTGTAGTATGCGAGGGAACTGGTCATGTTCAGCCCAAATATTAAAGAATCTAAAGGGAGTTTTGCCACTTTGAGGGGCTTTGTATAACTGTAGAAGCATTCGGGAATGATCCGGAATATGTGGCATGTCATACTCCGACTGGACATGTCCCCATTGCATCAGCCAATTCGCATTTCCAAAAGCTCGGTCAATCCTGCTCCAGACTCTGTCCGCGCCAGTTTGCTTGTTTGACCAAGTATAGAACTCACCCTTCCATGTTAAGTCATTCATATGTAGATCCTGGACACAGTCCGAGAAGTCCTGTGTTTCGGCAGAAGTAACAGGGTTGCCCATAAGTCTATCAAGGGGAGATAATACTGCATTAAAGTCGCTCCACATCAACCATGGTTTTGTAACCCCTTGGCCTACTCGAATCAGATTTTGCCATAGCACTTTCCTTTGCTCTATACTGTTGTACCCGTAGATCACAGTGACATACGCGTCAAACCCATCGAGTCTACCTTTCACATGCGCATGAATATATTGAGCCCCTTCTTCTATCAACTTCACCTCGTAACTTTTTTGGTCCCAAAGCATCCAAACTCTACCATTATCGGCATGACTATAGTTGTGTAGGCTGCCCCATCTAGGAACCACATTATTTAAGACACTTGCTACTCTATGTCTTTTAACACGAGTTTCTACTAGGCACACAAATTTGAGCTTCTTACTAGTGATATAGTATTTCAGCTCCTTTTGTTTGTACCTTTTATTTATCCCTCTAACATTCCAACAAAGCCAAGTCATATTGAATTTTCAATTGGCCTTGCATTATCAGGAGGCCGTGCATGAGTCTCATTGTTTCCATTAGTCAACACAGAGAAAGAATTCCTGATCGGAGTAGGTGCCTTATTAAGGGCAGGAAAATGTTCCAAGCTCAGCTCAGGAACAGGCTCAGCCCCTGCCTTGTTGCTGGTCAGTGGGCTTGGTCGCTGGTTCTGCTGTTGAGGGGGAGTTTTAGTTGTCTCAAGGTTAGCTGGTTCCGGTTGTTACGTTCGTTGTGCTGGCTGGTTGCCTGCTAGTGTAATCACATCCTGATCAACTCCCGCAATGCGCCGCTCCTGAATAGGCCCTTTGTATTGCCATTCTTGAGTGACAACCTTATTTTGCCTCCTCCTTCTAGCTCGTTGCATGTTTGGTCTTTGCTGTTGTACATTCATCTTCGCTGACTGCTCGACACATCTGTGACCTACAACCAGGCATTGTTCACAAAACTCTATCTTCCAGTCGTATTCAACAGCTTGGGTGTGTTTGGTCCCATCGCAATCCATTATGACTACAGCTTCAGGGAGTGGTTTAGTCACATTGACTTCTATTAGGATTCTAGCATACGAGATCCTAGTCTGCTTACAAGTGCATTCATCAGCATAAATGGGTGTCCCGACAAGACTAGCAATCCGACTGAGCGAAGCATCTCCCCAGTAGTTCATAGGCAGCTTAGGGAACAATACCCACAGTAGTATCTCTGATGGAAATTCGACATTAAAATCAAAATTTGGTGTCCATTGCTTCAATATGATGGGTCGATTGTTAATAGAGTATGGGCCATCATAATACACCTTCTGCGTATCCTCGACTGTTTGAAATTTAATAACATAATAACCTTCGGTATGAAGGTAGACATCAGGTTCCAGGATATCCTTCCAATTTGTCGCAATATATCTGCACATCGCATTGTAGCCCGGAGTTTCGCCCAAGAAATATGCAATCACAACACACTTCCATTTCTGGGTTTCTGGCTCAACTTCTTCGTTTGTTAATTGAGCCACCACCTGGCCCTCAATTACTTGTGGGGGGATATAGTTAAGTTCCCGCCCCACTGTTGCTGCTCTGTTATTTCGAAACATGTTTCCCCATTTAGCCCCCAGTCGTGTTTCATTCCCCGTCACAGGTGCAGGATGTACAACACACCACTTTTCTACACCCGACGAGCTGCTAGCGGCCATTGTTACATCAGCAACTGCAGCGGTGAGCACTACTGGGTCATTTGCCTTCATTGCTCGTGTACCTTCATTACTCATGTTCCCCTCATTTGTGTTAGGGGAAGTGAGATCTAGCCTTTTGACCACCCCAGATCCGTTCGTGTTACCCCCATAAGTTGGATTAATGGCGCCGTCGACTAGATCTAGGTTTTCCCCATCTCGATTCGCCGGATCCACTTCGATTCGAGCACCCACCGAGCTACCAAAAGTAGTAATCGGTACTTTCCTTGGCCTTCCCCGACCTCGACCTTGCTCCTGCCCCGGTAGTTGAGCTTGAGCTTGCGTTTTCCGTCTCCCTCTAGCCATGGTTTGCTCACCTGGTGCAATTTAGCCGAACGTGCGCCCAGAGCCTTTTCTAGAGAGAGAAATTTTTTAAGGTTTTTGGATTGGACAATGTTAGATACACTATTCCCGTGCACTTTTACTTGTTCACTTTTGATTTTTCACGTTCTTTAAGAATTAATAAATCTCACGTGGATATATGTCATAGTACTGAGTATTTATTCTCTTCTCATGTATACACATATGCACTTCAATTTTAATTCTTCGACATATATTTATTTCGTCCGTGCACTTTTACTTGTTCACTTTTGACTTTTCACGT
The DNA here is from genome assembly GCF_019175385.1 of Lycium barbarum. NCBI lineage: Eukaryota > Viridiplantae > Streptophyta > Magnoliopsida > Solanales > Solanaceae > Lycium > Lycium barbarum. The sequence continues at coordinate 121,513,265 of NC_083342.1, forward strand.
TCTTACTGAATATTTATTCTCTTCTCATGTATACATACATGCACTTCAATTTTAATTCTCCGACATATATTTATTTCCTCCGTGCACTTTTACTTGTTCACATTTGACTTTTCACGTTATAGACTAACACAGCATCACCAACTTGTACCAAAAACTTTACAAACTGTACACGTAATGAAATGCTTGTACCATAAGCTATATAACTTGTACACTTTACCCAACAAGTTTTTAATCCCATGTGGACATATGTCATAGTACTTAATATTTATTCCCTTCTCATGTATAGACGTATGCACTTCAATTTTAATTCTCCGACACATTTATTTCCTCCGTGCAATTTTACTTGTTCACTTTTGACTTGTCACGTTCTTGCTGAATATTTATTCTCTTCTCATGTATAGACGTATGCAGTTCAATTTTAATTCTCCTACACAAATTTATTTCCTCCGTGCACTTTTACTGGTTCACTTTTGACTTTTCACGTTCTTTAAGAATTAATAAATCTCACGTGGATATTGTCATAGTACTGAATATTTATTCTCTTCTCATGTATACACATATGCACTTCAATTTTAATTCTTCGACATATATTTATTTCCTCCGTGCACTTTTACTTGTTCACTTTTGACTTTTCATATTCTTCCTGAATATTTATTCTCTTTTTATGTATACATGTATGCACTTCAGTTTTAATTCTCCGACACATATTTATTTTCTCCGTGCACTTTTATTTGTTCACTTTTGACTTTTCACGTTATTTAAGAATTAATAAATGAAGTACTCCCTTCATCTCATATTACTTGGCCACCTTACTACACTTGACTTTTCACGTTCTTTACGAATTAATAAAAATGAAGTACTCCCTTCGTCCCATATTACTTATATGTCTATTTTTCTATTCTATATTTTTCTTCTTCTTATCTTCTTATATATAAATGCCCAAGCTGGACGAACACAACAACAATAAGTTGTACAAAAAGCAACTGAAATTGTACTCTAAGCAAGAACTAACATGTGTACATTTCAAAAGTTGAGCATTAATTCCACCTCTTGTGTGTTTACATTTTAAGTCCCTACAGGTCCTCAGCGTCTTAATTGTCCTTTCATTTGGCATGTACTCCCTCTGTCTCAATTTAAGTGTCTATGTTTGACTAGACATGGATTTTAAAAAATAAAGATAGACTTTCAAATCTTGTGGTTCTAAATTAAAAATGTGTATAATGTAATTAAATATCCCTTGAATCTTGTGATTATAAACTTGACATGTAGGATATTTGAATTGTCAACTTACTAAATATAAAAAGAGGTGGACATAACCAAAATAAGACAAAATTTAACAGCAATTAAGAAATTAAGGGGAAAAATAAGACGAAAAGAAAAAGATATGGAGACTCGCTAAGGAGAATTTTATCCCACATGGACATATGTCATAGTACTTAATATTTATTCCCTTCTCATGTATAGATGTATGCACTTCAATTTTAATTCTCCAACACATTTATTTCCTCCGTGCACTTTTACTTGTTCACTTTTGATTTTTCACGTTCTTGCTGAATATTTATTCTCTTCTCATGTATAGACGTATGCGGTTCAATTTTAATTCTCCTACACAAATTTATTTCCTCCGTGCACTGTTACTTGTTCACTTTTGACTTTTCACGTTCTTTAAGAATTAATAAATTCCACATGGATATATGTCATATACTGAATATTTATTCTCTTCTCATGTATACACGCATACACTTCAATTTTAATTCTCCGACACATATTTATTTTCTCCGTGCACTTTTACTTGTTCACTTTTGACTTTTCACGTTCTTGCTGAATATGTATTCTCTTCTCATTATACATGTATGCACTTCAAATTTAATTTCCCGACACATATTTATTTCCTCCGTGCACTTTTACTTGTTCACTTTTGACTTTTCACGTTATTTAAAAATGAATAAATGAAGTACTCCCTCCGTCTCACAAACCATAAAGAATAACTAAATTGAGTAACCAAATTAATCGCGTTTGGCCCCGTGCATCGCACGGGCATAGTTTGCTAGTATATATGTAATTTACCTATTTAAAAATATTTATTGTAATTATATTATTTTATGAAATACTAAAAATTAAATACTCACGGGGGTTACGCCTCACCGAGGAATACATAAAACGCTCCGCCTTACACCCCCGCCTTTTAAAACACTGATATTACCCACGTCACTTCCCACTTAAATACTTTCATTTTCTAAACAAATATTTTCATTCGTAAAAAATAATAATATTTAATTTAATTGTAAATAAATATTTTAATTTTAAAAGTATATAATATTTATTAACTTTTAATTTAACAAACTAACATTCAAAGAAATAATTTATGCATGACTAAATCATGCACATATAAATAAACCCTGCATTACTAATACCTGCATAATTCTAACCAGCTACCAAACGACCTCTTAGTGTTTTGTTTTAATTTAGGTGGCTTGATTTGATGAATTAGTATAAACTAATTAAAGTATGACACACACACACACACACACAGATATATATATATATATATATATATATATATATATATTATAATATAGAATCAATATATAGAATCAAGGGCGGTTAAAATTATATTTTATGTATACATAGCAAAACCCTCTTTGGCTTCTTCGAATGTTTATTTTTTTATATTTTGAACCCCTCTTTGTGAAAATTCGGGTTCCGCCGCTGTATAGAATTAAAAAAGACATAGCAAATAATAAGAAAGGTCTGATATAAAATCTAGGAAGAAACTACTTCAACAATAATCGAAGCGCATAAAATAACAGATATTAACAAAAATCGAAAAACAAAAGACTACGAGAATAGTGTTCATACTACCTAAGACCCTCGGCTCAAATCATGATGGAAAAAATACTTTTAACTCTTTCAATCGTGATTCAGACAAATAAATTGAGAATCGAAAGAAATACGAAAATACTTTTTAATGTTGTGATTACAAAAAGATTTATGTGTCATATTAAAACAAATTAAAATAAGAAGATACATAGATTAAAATAGAAGGACTAACAAACAAAAAGAAAAAGAAGAAGAACAAAAGGTGATGAAAAGTTCTCAAACAATACAAAGATCTAGTGAGAAATCACATAATTCAGGCCTCGTGAATGTCTTTATTGTCTTGTCTAAATGGAGTAGTCAAAAGGCAATGTTCGCTTTCGACCAAGTTTAGGGAACGTACTAGCTAGCCTTTTCTTCAATTAATAATTAAAGAACACAAAAAAGCTTATCAATGCTCCTAATTAAACATGCATAGCTATTGAACGATGATCAAAATAATAATAATAATAATAATAATACTTTCTTTGCTCAATTTATATGACACATTTTTTTTTTAGTCAGTCGCAAAAAGAATGACATATTTTTTTATTTGGGCAACAATTTAACTTTAAACTTTACTGTACCTTTTACGCTTAACGAGATGATTTATACCACACAAATATCTTTGGCTTGTTTTAGACCACAAAATTCAAAAATCTTTCTTTATTTCTCAAACTTTGTGTCCGATCAAACTACATCACATTGGGACAGAGGGAGTAATAATAACGCATTCCAATCCTTTGAACTAATTTTATAGGAGCACGAAAAAAATTAATTGACCTTTTTAGTAAAAAAATTATATCCTTAATTTAATACAATATACAGGTCAAATTAATATTATTAACCTTGCTTATTGAATTAATGCATAACAAGATTGGATTATTATTTTTTAGAATAACTATGGGGAATGGCATAATTCCTAAGCAACAGTTCATAACTTGGCTAGTTATTCAACACAGGCTTGCTACAGTTGACGGATTATCCAAATGGGGCATTCAAGTAGCCAAGGAATGTGTACTCTGTGACTCAGGAACAAAGGAAACAGTGGCTCACCTTTTCTTTGACTATAGGTACTTTACTTTAGCCACATTTGGAATGCAATATTGAGATGGTTAGGGTTACTAGACACTCTATCAGTTGGGATACAGAAGTAACCTGGATGACCCAAAGAGTGAAGAGTACAAGACAAAAGTCTGAGATACTGAGATTCTTGTTCCATGCAACAGTGTTATCATATCTGGCTGGAAAGAAATGTAAGGAGATTTCAAGGAGTCCAGCGACCAAGTGGAGATAGATTGAGGGAGATAGTAGTTCAACTACACAAGGGAAACCAACAATCGAAATGGAAGCATATGCTTACAACTTTGAATAGTTATCCAATCTAGAGGGATTAGATGTTTTTTGGTGTATTCAGATTCCTTAGGCTAGAATGGTTAAGTAATTATGAGGTCTAGTTCTAATGTTTATATGAACTAGCAGGTTAATTTACAAAGTCCCATTTGGTTGAATAAAGGTTTCCATTTTTCAACCAAAAAAGATTGGATTTTTTTTAATGTGGGTAGAATTTTTTATTGTCATTTTTAATTGAGTGGAGCTTTGTAGTACAAAGCTTAGCACCCAATAATTTAAGTAAAAAACGAGCCTAGACTGTGGCGGCGGATGGAGAGTATATTACTAGGTTAAACTGGACACTAACTTGTTGACACGAAATATAATATATAGGAAAAAAGACACAAATGGTCAACCGGGTGAAACTATTGACAGCCGGTAGCCCAAAAATTTTAAAAGTCATTTTTTAGCCTTTTTAAACTAATTCCATTTTCTAGCAATTTTTCAACTTATTCCACCATATATATATATATATACACTGTATCATTGTTGTATATGTATCACTACTGTATATGTATAAAAAGTGTATCATACGTATAGAAACTATATCATTGTTGTATAGAAGATGTATCACTACTGTATATGTATAGAAAAAATGTTTCACACATATAGAAACTATATCATTATCGTATAGGTCATGTATAGAAAATATATCATTATTGTATAATTTGTGTATAATAAATGCATAATCAACATATAATTTCTGTTTAAAAAATGTATAATTAATATATACTTACTAATTGTACACATATTATACATGTTTTGGGATATTTTTCGGTGACCTTGTGGCGACTTTACTCGCCATAAATAGTCCTGTTCCATTTGTGGCAAACCTTTTAGTGACGATTTTTTGATCTGTCATATTCTTTTGCAGCAACCTTTTGTGGCGGTTATCCTTTTTTTTTTTTTTTTTTTTTTGTAGTATAGGCTGGGCGGCTAGCGCCTGGGAATAGTATGGGCCGAACTGCCAACTCGGGTATTCAGCTCAAAATGGGGCTTTTTTGAGCCTTTTTTTTTTGCTAGTAGTCTCTCAATGCCCTTTTCCCTAATATACATGTGTATTAAAATTTCAATAAATATTTAATTCTAAACTCATAATTACAAAATTATAATGGGTCCGCTATTAAGAACATAAAGATTGAGTCCACGGGATTAAAGATCTGCCTTTGCACCGGGGAAGGTTTGTGAAATGTTTACGTTCAAATATTAACATCGCAAAAGGGCATTTAAAAAATATTCTATACGTATCATTTGCGCACCTTATGAGAAAAAACAAAAATCAAACAAAGGAAGTTGCGTTTAATTTTTGAGTTAATTCCTCAAATGGTCATTGAACTTATAGAAAAGTTCTACTAAAGTAACTTTTGAATTTTTTTGGACAATAAGGTCATCAAACTATGTCCTTGTTTCCAATAAAGTAAATTAACCCATTTTTAGACATAAAACCCCTTAACACATATATAAATTATAAAATCCATTACCTAGGCACAATTTTTAGATACTCCAAAATTCTTGTTCAATTTTTAATAATAAAATAGAAATATTCAAATAATATTTCAAGCTATAAGAATAAAACACTATAACCGTTCAAACTTTAAGTATGCTATAAGCTGATTTTCTTTGTTATATCAACATCTTTTGAACTATTTTGATATTTTTCTATTGTTCAAAGTCGAAAGTTAAATATTTTACTGAATAGAAGTGCTTTGGCATAATTGAAACACATGAGACGTTATATAAATCTATGATGCATGTAATTATTATTTTTGGTTTTTTATACACACGCGCGCGCGCGCGCGCGCACACACACACACACACACATATATATATATATATATATAATTAGAACGAGATTGGTTTATTGGTAGAATATTTGGATAGATTTTCTCAAGAAAAAAATCGTGTTGGATAACGACGTCGCAAAAATGAAAACACTTTTACAATTAGTTGTATATATGCTTTCTAAAAATATAAAATGTTTACATTAATTGTAATCCACTTATTTATAAAACTTAAATAAAATCAAAATATTACAAGTTCACCTCAATCAAAATAAAAATACTAAATATTTTCCTTTATTATATATCAGGGAGAATAATTTACAATCAGTTAAAAAACCTATAGTTAAGCTTTGTGCTTTGTTCTATTACCATTCAATTGTATCCTCTTATTTTCCACTGAGATATAATTTTGGAATATTCTGAAATTTTTATTCGAATTAATATTTTACATTTTGAAAGTAAAATAGAAATATTCAAATGGGTTTTATAATCTAAAATGAGTTAAGGAGTTTTTATGTCAAAAAATGGATGGTTTTACTTTTTTGGAAATATGGACGTAATTTGATGACCTTATTGTCCAAAAAAATTCAAAAGTTACTTTAGGAGGACTTTCGTACAAGTTCAATGACCATTTGTGGAATTGACTCTTAATTTTTTAAACCGCGAGAGAGGTTAGCCTCATAAAAATACAAGCATAAAAGGAGGTCCTTAAAATTTTCTCATAATTAAATATTAGGAAAGTCTCCCTCTTCATATAATCCTAATTGTACTACTAGTATATTTCTCTTCATAATCCCAATTGAACTAGTAACAGAGCTACAGATTTACGATCCCATTTAGGAAAAGTCCTGTCTTTTCCTACCCCGAATCAAATTAGTAAATATTTACTCTTTATTTATAGAAACACGCAATCACACAACTCACAGCTAATGTTTTCTTGTGTCACTGTGCACCTAGTAGCAGAAATCATATTAGAAGATGCTCGAGACTTTATTTTTTATCAAGAAAGTACTATGCTCGCGGCCGAGTAGAATAGGTATGATGTTGTCTGCTTCTAATTACAACGAGGAGAAGCATATGCTACAAATTAACTGGGCTTATCATTAATTGGTGGAGGCAAGAAAATATATGAGATAAGTCTTCGTGGGGTGGTTATGAAGAAGTCCAATTTTAGGATATGGGGTTGCATATTTGAATAATTCTTGGCGAAAGAATGGAAAAAAGGGATGACTGAAGAAGAAGCCGAAGAATTAGTATTGAAGCTAGGCACTGTCGTTAAATATTTCATTAGGTGGTGTTCGTAGCTGTAGGGTTCAAACTGTGAGTATAAACTCGAAAGAAATCCCAGAGCTTTAATTTTCACCTTTATGACAGACACACTTCCAATTAGACGAGAAGAGTTGGAATTCAAGCATGTGAATGAGAAGGCCCTGCTCGAATGCGTGCGTGCACGTTCAATTCCTTTACTTCAACGTCCATGAATGTATCTAGATTCAAATTCTTTTGACACTTATAATGGCAATGTAGTATAAACTGCAAAATCATGAAGTAATAATAGTCGTGCTTTTATTATGCTACGTAATATTTGTTATAAACAATATGCTTGAACCTCACTTTATTAGGTGGCTATTCTTTTATGGGAACTTACTAAAGAGTATAACAATTACAGTTTTCAATTTTTCCCATTGGAGTTGACTTTCTTTTTCATAATCTTGTACTAGTTAACTTTCTTTGTCAACGGATAAAGGCTGGAAGCTTTATGTATCAATTTTATTCGAGACATTTGGCTAATACTACTTATATATTACTAACTATTCAGTTAGAAGAATCTCAGTAATATTTTGAACACATTGAATCGCATTGTTACACCGATAATGTCAAAATTATTACTAAATAATTAGTGCAATTTAACCAATATATTATAGCAGATTATAACTCTATTTTCTACATTTCATGCTTGATCATGAAGTTGGAAGAGTAAATATTGAACCGATCCCACTTGTGCAGTGTGCAGCATGAGTGGTCCACGAGAGAAGGGAAATTAGCATCTTCGAAACCAATATGTTGTAACTAATATGCTTTACAAAAACACGCAAATGTTTTTGCATGCAGATACAAACAAATCAAGGAAACAACAATGGATGCTTAAGTCAGTCTAGTAGAAAAAGAACATCATCCACGTCTACACCAACCACTACAAGAGAACAGGCTATTAGCTATGGACTTTAGCTAGGAAAATCAAATTCCTAGCTAATATACATCATTAGCTACGAATTTGGCTAGAAATGTCCGATTTCCTAGCAATTTGTTTCGTCTGAAAATTTAGTCAAACTATAGCTTGGAATTAGCTAGGGACAATCCCTAGCTAATACATAGCTAGGGATTTTTCCTAGCAAAATCCCTAGGTAATTTTTTGCTGGAAATTGGATTTGGCGCTAATTTTTTAGCTAGGGCACTATCCGTAGCTAACCCCTAGCTATTTTTTAGCTAGGAAAGTTTCCTAGCCAAATCGCTAGCTAATTTTTAGCTGAAATAAAAGCTAATTTATTTTTCTAAAAGGTAGCTAGGAAAGTTTCCTTGCAAAATTTATAGCTAAGTTTTAGCAAAATTCTAATCTTGCGCTAATCGTTTTCATTTTTTTTTTCTTTAGCTAGTCGAGTCCTTACTAATATATTGTAATTTTAGTAACAATATTGTTATTATTATTATTATTATTATTATTATTATTATTATTATTATTATTATTATTATTATTATTTTTATTGTTGTTATTTTAAAGGAAAGATGTCTAAATAGTGATAATCAGAGTTTATATAAATGTTTTTTGATTTCTTACTGCAATTTCACTATATTTTTTACCATTTGCCTCAATTTACGTGCGATGTTTGGCCTGGCAAATAATTTAAGAAGTAAATTGAAAAAATATTGTGGTTTAAAACAAGTCATAGACATTTGTAAGACATGTCAATCATCTCATTAAGGATTAAATAAAAAAAATAAAGTTTTTTTATAGAATGATATTATTCTTTTGGGACAAATTAAAAAGAAAGTTGTGCCTTGTAAAATGGGAAAGAGGTTATATTATATTAATTGCTTAAATCTATTTATTTGTTGTTTTGTATTTTCAATCTTTTTTGTTTATTTCGTATTGAAATTTAGTGGTAATTCTATTTTATGTGAGTATTTTGTTTAAATTCATAGAAAATTAGAAAACGGGAAAAAAGAAATAAAATGAAAAAAAATATAAAATACGGAACAAAGACCTTGATATTGTCACGACCCATTTAGCCTAGGTCGTGCGGGCACTTACCTTCCCATCTCGGTAAGCGAACCCTCATCCCAACAATGAACCAATACATAAATTGAAGAAAGTTAAGTAGCGGAAATCAACAAATACGTAAGTCCCACGATAGTAGTAAAAGTGCGGAAGACAGTAACTACCCCTAGGGTCTAGTCTGAATAATACAAGAGCATCTAAGGTGAATAGTACAGTCTGGAATACTAATACATAAATTTCTATGTCTCTGAAATAAAAGTAAGACATATGATAGGAAAGCCTTCAAGGTCAGCGGACACCATGCTCACCTTGGAAACTCGAGAGGAAGTTGAAGAGTCGATCAGCCACGGGTCAAAAAAGTAGATCCGACCTGCTACTCTGCATTCATAAAAGAATGCAGCAAGTGCAGGTTAGTACAAACAACAGTACTGGTAGGCATCATCGGCCGACTAAGCATAGTTAACACAATTCAGAAAATAAAGCAGATAAGCAAGGAATCTAACAAGTATAAGACAATATGATTACAACCAAGTATCCGTCATCGCCTATGTAAAGCATCTAAACCCAAATACGTCAAGTCCGAATATATCCGATCCAATCCAAACAACATTATCCAATCACCAAGAATCTCAATCAAGTCATAATGCAATACAGTGCAATGATGGAATGAATGCAATGTGATGCCATGTAGATGAGGTGTACACATGTACTCTGGACGGAAATATCGACGTCTCGGTAGCACAACCCAACCTGACTCGTGAAGTCTAAGTACCACCCTTCCCGGATCTTTGCCTAATAGACAAACGGGACCCTGGCTAATTGCTCACAGGGTGAGTCTCACTGGCACCACCCTGGGGGACCCGTGGAGTCCATGCACTAACAACGATTACGGGATATCATCGGAATCGGCCATGCAACGACGATGCCTGAATTGATTATCGGACATCAGCCATCTCACAATCACTCAAGTAAAAGAGTCTGTCAAATATCAGTCTCACACAATCAACGATTCCGGAATTGATCTTCGGACATCAGCCTTTTCATAATCACTCAAGTAAAAGAGTTTATCAGATATTAGTTTCATACAATCAACGATTTCGAAATTGATGTTCGGACATCGGCCTTTTCATAATCACTCAAGTAAAAGAGTTTATCAACTATCAGTTTCATACAATCAACGATACCAGATCATCACTGAGTATCGGCCATGCACCATGAATGTGTGAGAATGCGTGCAATGCGTATATCAATTATCAACAATCAAGTTCAATATCACAAGTACCAACGAAGGGGTACGCCAATAATGTATCATATCACAATACCAATAGCGGTATGCCAACAATATATCAATATCACAAGTACCAATGAAGGGGTACGCCAACAATCTATCATATCACAATACCAACAGTGGTATGCCAACAGTATATCAATATCACAAGTACCAATAAGGAGTACGCCAATAATGTATCATATCACAATACCAACAGCGGTATGCCAACAGTATATCAATATCACAAGTACCAACAACATGTACGCCAACAATGTGTCATAGTTCAAATACCCACAACGGTATATCAATTCTATCTCAGTCAAGACAATAACACAGATTCCGATATCTACCAACTACTCATGGTATCAACCATCACAATGGAACAATCAACACACATAACAGGGTAGCTAGTCCCAACACACAACAGGGCCCAAACCTAAGACAATATCCAACCCGACTTCATACCCGAGGGTTCACATGCTATCTCCGACATCATAATATAAATGTGTGCTTCGTTATACGAAGTCTCCCCAAAGGTAAGCCATAACCTACCTGGACTGCCGAACCATAACACCAACAACTCATTCCTTTGCTTTGCCCTTCCGCTAAACCTCGAAACCAAAGTAGTCTAAGCATAATTGAATTCTATATTAGAAATCATGAAGAATGATACTAATATTGCTACTATTTAATTCAGTCCATTTTAACTCTAGAGATTGGGGAAAGGCCCACAAGGGCAAAACGAGAAATTCGCAAGCAAAATACCAAATTAAGTACTAGGTAATCATAATCTAACCATTAATTGTTGATTTAGCCCAAGATTAGCCTAATTTCTGATTTCAAGCAAAACCCCCAATTTGGGTATAAACCCTAAGTGTTCAATGCCAAACTTCAAAGTTAAAAGTGAAAGATATATGATTAATAAGCTTAGATTGGTCAATATCTAACATAAACATCACCAATTTTATCATTAATAATCTTAGAAACAATGTTCTTCCAAACCCTGCTTCAACTCTTATCACCAAGGGTTTATTAACAGAATAGGGGAATCTAACATGATAATGGGTTAAAGGAAGAATGAAGAAATGAGTAGGAATTACCTCCAAGATTTTCCTCTAAATATCCTTAAGAGCAGTTTCTTCAAGCTCCAATATCGAAATGGGACAAAATGAGGGTCTAGGGCTTTTTAACACTTCATTAATATTATTAACTGCCCGTCACTCACTTCAGCGGTAATGACCAAAGTCATTAACCACTCCAATGGCAGGACTACCGCTCTAGCGGTGCCGCTGCCGCAGTGCTGGTGCAGCCAAAGCGGGCACCAGACACCAGAAAACTCCCAACGTCCCACTTTTCGATCCGATTTTTCGACTAGCTCCCGAGGCCATATGCTCACATACCATATACGTAGACACATATAAAAACGCGCTACAAACCCACCCGTGGCCTCGGAATTCCCAACGGAGGTCTCGTTGACCGAGTCAACCCCCGATGCCTTAATTCCAATTTCCCATCCCAAGTACGAAATGCATCCGAATGTGTTGGGAACCGAACCTCCAAAATCGACGAAATTTCGAAAAAGGTTCGTTTGCCCAAAAGTCAACTTCGGGTCAAATATTTTTCACTTTAAGCCTATATTTCCCAAAAGTTGCCCGAATTCGGGTCCAGACACCTCAGGAAGCGTGTCAACGGTCCCCTCGGGTCAAAGGTGAGCTAATCTATGCTCGAAAACTGGCGAAAACGCCGAAAATACTATAACGATTAAACGGGTCGTTACAGATATCCTTAACCGGTTGAAACGTATTATCTCAAACCAATTGTTTCTTCTCTCCACCATCAAAACCCTTCGATCATGCACCAATGTGAAAAATAAGATGATTTTAATAAGATGGTTTATCAAAATCATAATGGCAACAATCCACATTTTTAAAACAATTGTTCTATGTACAATTAAAACGATGATTTCCTACTAATTTTGAATTTCTTTCATTTCCTCCAAAAAGAATGTCGAATTTGGTATGATTCTCTACCTCAATTATCTATGGTTCCTCACCCATCCCCATACTAATTAAGTTCTTGGAGAACTCCACATGTTAAAAGAATGAAGAGGCGAAAGATATCAAATTTAAATTTTGAAGTTATAATTCTTTAATTTCTAGTCTCTTGTGGATGACCTTTTCATCTTAATGGTTTTGGTTCTACGTACACCGATGATCTCAATCCCGATGACCATCTTAATTAACCTCGAAGCTACATGTTTTGTTGCTGCACTTTGTTACTTTTCTATTATTTACTGTGACGCCCTTAATAAAGGGCGGCGAGCTGATGGGGGCAGATCAGGCATGACTAACAAACTGCTAGGTTGGTAAGCTTCTGAAGATGAGGTGTACATGACTCCTTAGGCGAACCCCACATCAAAATGTGAGAGGAAACTACAGAAATTCATAAGGCATAACTCAAGTTCACATGGTATATGCTTTTAAGGCTTGATGTGGCGTAGTCCAAAAGACAAATCTGTTCGGGCCTAGCCCCAAAGCGAATAATACGTGCTATAAACTTAGATCATGAAAAAAGTAAATATCTGAGCCTGTACTCCCTTAGTATGATGGTGGGCAAACCTCAACAAAGATACTGAGTTCCTAAGGGGTGTATGTGAAGCCCCCAATAGAGGACGAGCTGATGCGGGCAAGTCAAGAAGGACTGCCAGTGGAGTTCACAACTGTGTTTAAAGCATGCATGGAGTTTCAAGGTGAGTTGCTTGGCTGATCTGCAACACCGGACTCTGATTCTACCTTTACTTCCCGTCCTTCCAATCTAGACAATGTATTAGACTCAGACATATGTATTTAGTTTTCATCTAAGATGTTCTTGACTCATATCACCACTTATATTATTTGAGACACCCTTTATGACTTATAATTTGTTTAAGATATTTGTTTTCTACCTTGTAATAATGGAAATGGTTTAAAGTTAGAATTGGCACGTCTATCAGGGTTGGGGTGTAGGTGTCATCACGACTTAGGTGATTTTTTGTCGTGACAGATTTTTTCATGTTATGTTACACAATAGCATTTAACTATAGCAACAAAAGAATATTCAGAGTTTCTTTGTTTTGTAGTAATAAGAGTTTAATAACCTATTTTGAGTTTCTTATGGAAATACTACAAAAAATGTCAATTTGAAGAAAAATGAAGATTTAAAACCCCATCAAAATTTTCACGTTCTTATTTTGTTCCCTCTCATTCTTTTGGAGGGAAATGAAAATCTAAACTTTTAACTCCTTTCTCCAAAAAAAAAAAAGAAAGATCCAGAACTAAACTTTTAACTCCTCAAGACTCCTCTTTATGCCCTTCTTATTCGGTCTATAATTCTTCCAAAAAGCTCAACCAATCTTTTGGAAATTTTTTAAGGTAACTGGCATTTATGGCCTTATTGCTTTATCTTGTTTTCTATAGATTTAAGGAGAAAAATATAATTGCTTGAGCGAATATGCTTTCATTCTTAGCAGATTATTAACTAACTTTTCTTTTTGTTGGATATGTGTTTTCTCGGGTTAGAATTCACTGATTCTGTCTCCAACAACGTGCTATATATAAATTGAGCTTTTCATACTTTATTTCTCATCTTCTCTAGTCGATAGTTGTTTTGATGCGTATGCTACTTTTGGTGTTTGTTCATGTCTATTGAAAACCGAGTTTCTTGTTTCTCCATAAATTTGATAAAATTAGAGAGAATGGATCTTATATGGGTTGTTAGAATTGCATCCCAATTGTTTGATAAAATGCCGCAGATTGTTGAAGTAAAACTTGCAAATAGCTGCTATTCTACTTTGAATCTTGTGTGCTTTGGTCATTCATTAAGCAAGTTCCTGGTGGTTCTTTCTGATTTTATATATATATTTTTTCCACCAGTGATATAGCTTTAGGCTTAGGCTTAGGCATTTATATAAAATGGAGAAAAGAGATTTCTCTGTAACTGTGTGGGAAAGAAAATAAAATTACTTATCCGTCCCAATTTAAGTGTTTTAGTTTGACTTGACACAAAGTTTAAGAAATTAGCGACAAATAGTTATATAGTTAGTAGAGCTACTTAGAAAAATTTGGTGTGAATGTGTAGATTCATACTGCATTTGTACTACATTAAGAGTTTTACTTAAAAGTGAATTTGTTCTAGCACAAACTCACCTTACATGATCAGATGCTAATAGGCACATTAATTTTTGTTGTCTAGTAAAGTTGAAATTAGCTTCTTGCTTGACGCTGAATTCTGGCAAAAGGATATGTACTCCCTCTCTTTCTGTTATATGCTTGGTCATACATATTTCACCAGAGGTCAGTCCCACTTCAGTAACTTTTGTGCACTTTTCTACTTGTTAAAAATCATAGCTCATTGTTGTTTTATTCATATCATTTTTGAATTTGTTTTGCTCCAACTCCAGCTGTAACATATGGTTTTATTTGATACGGATATTAATTTTTGCTCCAACTTGAGTTGCAGAGAGTTCAACAGAAGGCAGCCCCAGATTGTGTCAGTCTCGGAGAGATTGTAGTTTGAGTATGTTTTCCGCTGCAAGTACCGACTACTTGCATTATTAATCTTTCTGCGTTAACTTTAGTTGTTTTTTTTTATTTTATCACAATGCAATTTATTTTAGAATATGCTGAAAGAAATTATAATAATACATGATCAGTTGACGGGTTGTCTGTGATTTGTAGTTCAAGACGATAGGAAAATAGAAAAGATCAAGAAAGGGAGGCAACCACTACTGGAAGAGCATCTGTTTAGGTTCAAGACTTTTGGTGAGGTTATTGCAAGTTCATATTTATTTATTGTTTCTTTTAACATTATATTGTTTGAACTTTCTGTAAAGAAAGAATAGAACTATTTGAGATTACAATTAGCTTCAATATGATCCAATTTAATAGTATAACATAATCTTGACTGACAGTATTTTGGTGTGAATATATGAAATTGTACCAGGAGACAGAGGAGGGTAGCACGAATTCCAAAATCAATATGTGAAACAGCGAGAAGTTCTGTATTTTATGCCCTCTTTGGCTTGTTGGGAGATTGGAGAATTGCTATACTTTTGTGGTAGATATGCTGCATGTTTTGAGCAGAGATACACAAAGCAGAAGGTCATGTTGTCTTTGGCTAGAGACCTGTTTTTTTCCACAACAACTACCAAATGTTTGTGGTTCTCTTTCAAAGTTTTTGTTGTATTTTATGTTGAAGATAGTTTTTCTCCATTTTAAACATGGATTTCATCTTTTGAAGACTAATGGTTATACAAGATTCATATTGACGATTTGTTTGGATTTGAATGGTATTAATCACTTTTTCTCATTAGTTTTTCTCCATTTTAAACATGGATTTCATCTTTTGAAGACTAATGGTTATACAAAATTCATATTGATGATTTGTTTGGATTTGAATGGTATTAATCACTTTTTCTCATTTCGAATCATATAGAAAAATTGTGGTTGTGCTTAATTTGTGTAAGCCAGGAATTACGCCTAGTTATGTGAAAATAATAGGATATTTAAACAAATTAGCTTGGTCAATGGTTTTAGCTGAAACATGGCTTTAGCTAGGGATATTCCTAGCTAATTTAGGGAAAACCTATCATATCATTCTCTAAACAAAATTTGCTAGAAATTTAGCAAGGGATTGCCCTAGCTAATAATTGCTAGGGATACATACCTACCAAAATATCCTTGCTAATTTAGCTATGGATATCAAGATTTCCTAGCTAGAATTTAGCTAAGAGCATATTAGCTACGGAACTTTACTAGGGTCATTCTCCTAACTAAAATGGCATTAGCTAGGTAATTTTGCAGGTTAGCTAGGGATCTCGTCCGTGGCTAAATGACTGTTCTCTTGTAGTGAACAAGTCATCAACGAGCAAATTAAACATAAACAATCAGAATACTTAATAGCAAGTCAAGACAAGTTTGCCAAAAATATAATTACAATGCTACAGAAAAAAAATGCATATGCAATATTAGTCCATGTTCAAAAAAGCACTACCTGGAAAATCTAAATTTGACAAAATAGACCAATACATGACAAAAATCAAGGAAATCATAAGTTAATATCCAAACCCGTGGTGAAATAACAAAAAAGTCAACATTCAATCCAATCAGAAACTTATAATCTAACACTAACCAGAGAAGAAATTGCACGGGTTACCCTTCAAACAAAGGCGGAGCCAGGATTCAAAGCTTGTGGGCGGAGCCAAGATTCGAAGCTTGTGGGTTCGGGATTCTAATTCTTTAATAATTTGTACATATTTGACAAAAATTTTAATACAAATATATGATTCGGACAAAAGCTACTGGGTTTGGCCGAACCCACACCCGAAGGGCTGGCTCCGCCCCTGCCTTCAAATGGTCTGGTGCTAAATATTTGCCTTTAGCAATTGTACTTATGTCCAGCAGGGTAATAGGAGTAAGTTTTTTAAGGATGTGTGACATAACTTGTGAAATATTATGATGTGTAGGACAATTCGCACGAATGCCCCTATCTTGGGGTGATCTTTAATTTTTGTCCCTCAATTCGCTGGTCTTTAATTTTTTCCCTTCGGCACTTTAAGTAACAAAAAAGGTGGCCGAAAATATTCCTGAAATTAAAAAAACAGAAAAAAGAAATTCGGATCTATGACCTAATTGTTATGTAGAAATTAAGTTATCCGGCATAACTTTATTTCTACAGAACTTATGCCGGACAAGATAAAGTTTCTATAAACTTATGCCGAGCGAATTAGTTACTACACAACTTATGCCGGATAACTTCATTTCTACACAACTATGCCGGACAAGGTATAGTTTCTATGAAACATTGCCTTGTGATTTTTATTTTTTATTTTTTATTTTTTTATTTTTTTTGACTTTGCTAGGGATCGAACCCAGAATCTCTAATTTCGTAGACTAGCGAATAAGGATACTTGAGCCCACAAATTTTCATTAAATGAGAAGCAGGGACAAACATTAAAGACCAGCGATTTGAGGGACAAAAATTAAAGATCAATCCTTTTGAAAGGCAATCCGAGCAAAAAATTAAAAGTATAAACTCATACACCGCAAAAAAAATTGTTTGTTACGAGGACTAAAAGTAAAGACCAGCACAAAATAGGGCACGCAAAGAACCGCTCTATTAGACGAGCCCAGACGTCCTAGAATGGATGTCGGCCCAAATGGGCAGAAGTGTTAGGCTGCACGAGGAAAGTGGGCAGCCCCCAATGAGGCTGGTCCTTGGAACTTTTTTTTGCGCTGATTGCCCTTCTTTTGGGGTGGTCTTTAAATTTTATCTTTTATATTTGTGGTCTTTAAATTTTACCCCTCATATTGTTGGTTTTTAATTTTTGCCCTTCGCGTTGCAACCCTGAGCTTCGCGCATAAATCATGAGGTTCTGGGTTCGAACTCCTGCTCAAGCATAAATTAAAAAAAAAAAAAAATCGCAAGGCAAGGTTTGGGTCGCGTGTATGTCGGACCCAGCATACTCATGCCTTATGGGCAGACTTGGCATAAGTATGCCGGGTCCGACACAACTTTGGTTATTCCTTAACAAGTGTATGTCAGGTCCGACATAACTTTGGTTATTCCTTAACAAGTGTATGTCGGGTCCGGCATACTTATTGGCAGACTTTTAGTTAAGCCTTAACTAAAAGTCTTTTCCTAGTTATGCTTTATGGGACAGACTTTTAGTTAAGGCATAACTAAAAGTATGCCCCTAAGGCGGAACTTTTCCTTAAGGCATAAACTTTGCCTTATAAGGCAGAACTTATAGTTATGTTGGGTCCGGCATAACTTTAGTTATTCCTTAAGGAAAAGTTCCACCTTATGGGGCATACTTTTAGTTATATCTTATGGGGCACACTTTTAGTTAAGGCATAACTAAAAGTTTACCTTGAAAAGTAAAAAAAGAAATATATATATATATATATATATATGCCTCAAGGCAAAGTCTGCCCTCATCGGCAGACTTTTGGTTAAACTTAATTAAAATTTTGCCGGTGGGGGCATAGTAAAATTTAAACTCTGTCTTGCGAATTTTTTTAAAAAATTTTGACTGAGTGAGGGTTCGAACCTGAAACTCATGAGTTTTAGCCGAAGGACAAAATTTAAAGACCACCCAAAATTGCCCTCCTTGGAACATAAAACAAATGAACCAACCCCATTAATTATAGCTTGAACAAAATTATAGTTGTTTGACAAACTTTCAAAGTATTTTTATTTAGAAAAGTGTTTTTATCATAATTGTTTTTTCCAAAAAAAAAAAGTATTTTGAAAGATTAGCGTTTTGTGTTTGGCTAATCGATTTAAAATTATTTTTGCAAATATTAAAACAACGATGTTGTTTGATCAAGGTTCCCAAAGGATAAAAACTTACCTCAACTTTCTAAAAATAGCATTTTTTTTAAAAAAAGTTAACCACTTTTAGCTTTTCATTAATTTAGTCAAACATGCTATAAATCAAACAAACCCATCAACAGGAAGGATTCCCCAAACTGATATTGTGTAACTAAATTACAAGAGGACAGTTTTGATTGTTTTATCTATCAAAAAATAAGTCAAAGGAACCAATGAAAGTTGCAAGAATAAGATAATGGACGCGGAATAAATAAATAGAAACAGTTGCTTATCAGCCTATTCTCTTTTAGGCCTAAAGAAACCAACCAAGCTTTATATCCTTAAAATAATTACTTTTTATACTACTATTTCTTTGTTTCTCTAATCTAAAAGAGGAACTTCTAGTAACCATTATGGATCACCTCTATAAAAAATTGAGGAGAAGTTCAGTATGAATATATCCAAGTGATTAAAGTACTTATTTCTTAAAAAATAAATAAAGTTGAAGCAACTGTAACTATGCTTCTGGAGACCCCCATTTGGGGAGGTTCTTAAAATAATCGGTCCGACCAAAAACCAACACAGTGTGCTTATTAACATTTAAAAAACAAACTAAAAAAGAAGTTCAGATTACGTTGTTTGAATTATCTTTAGAAATTTTTTAGCAATCACTTTTGTATTACAACTCAAAGTGGAGCTTCAATTAATACGTAGTAAGTAGATACATTGGTTTTCCCTATGGTCATGGAGCTCCTCTAAATTGGATAAAATCAAGAGTGTTTAACGAACGAGGTGTTTTAAAGTTGAATTAGTCAAATAGCCGTTTAACTAAAATGTGCGGATCATGAACAAATAATCTAAAATAATTCGAGATAATATGACTTACATGATTTATGATTATATCGAATATGACTTTCTGTCTCTCTTTTTTTTTTCTTTTTTTTTTTTAAATGAAGACGTTTAACAGGATATGAAATTTAAAAAAATTGCTACTCCTACTTTGGAGTTACAAATATAACCACATTGAATATTAACTTGAAATTGATCCAATCTATCTTACCTTAAGTATTCTCTGAACCAGTTAAATCATACTTAGTCTATTTGCTGACTTAATCAGTTTAGTGCTTCCAAAGATAATCCATACCGATGTATAGCAAGAAGTTAAGAGGACATTAGAGATGGAAACGTCATTGAGCACGTGAAGTTCAAAATGGAATGATGTGAAAAGTAGATAACCAAGGATATACTTCTACTAATTTGAAATAGAAACAAAAGGTAGAGTAGCAAATTGGCTAAATTTAGAAAACTAAAGGAGTAACCAAATAAGGAGAAGAACAAAAAAAAGGGAAATAACTCTTGGCATTAAATGACATTTGTCCACCTCCTTCGTAAGCCCCAATTCCCTGCTCCACACTACAAGAAAGTACGAAATAGCAATAACTTTTTGATAACAAAATAATATTTTTGGCAAAACTCAATAGTATTTGATAATAACTTATTTTTATTGTTGCCATATATGATGAAACTTTTAAAAATGAACTTTTTTTTATTGCTAAACAATTTAATTTTGTTACCTTATATTGACTGTTGTTGCGAAAAGTACTTTTGGCACAAGAAAGAAATTATTGCACATTGTTGCAATAACAGCCAATGGGAAAAATTTATACAACAACAAAAAAATGTTATTGTCAAAATACTTTTTGCAACAATAGTTAATACTGTAACAATAAAAAAAAAAAATTGGCAAATATCTTCTTTCTTGTAGTGCCATCACACAAGAAGAATTACTCCCATAGATATTTTATTTGTGTAACATGTGATTCCCTGTTCCTTACGCAGTTACGCTTGCATTCTAAAATTTTGTTGACAACTACGTGTTCCCAAAAAAATTTTATAAACTATAGTATTCCCATAACATTAAATAAAATAAAACAAGGATTGGGGATTGGACACTCCTGAGTCCTGAGACGATAAACATGAAACAACAGAAATTCTAGCTCCATTTCTGACACATGCTATGTCGCGCTTGTTCACGTAGTCCAATTTGTGCACACATAGACCAGTGTAATATAGTGTTCCGCACCATTATTTAATCTTTTTTCGAAACTAGAATACGTATGGCCTACAAAATATATACTCCCTTCATTTCATAATAAGTGACACTTTAGCCAAACACGCATATTAACAAATCAATAATGCAATGTAAAATTTACTAAATTACCCCTATATAATAAAAATAAATTATTTTTTCCTCTTGATTAAAGCATGCACAAGTAGTAATCCTTTTGACATTAGGAATCTAACAATACCAAGTTACTATGTGGCTTGTCCAATCATCATTTAGATGTTACTTTAACTTGTCATTTTTTGTTTAAGGGTAAAATTGAAAAAATTAGTTAATTTATGTCTTGATTTCCTAAAATAACACTTATTATGGGATAATTTTTTTAGTTAAAATAACATTTATTATGGGACGGAAGGAGTATATTACTTGAAAGAATGGCAGGGACAGGAACTTGCAGAGTTGCAATTCTTGAATGAATGGTGGGGACTGGAACTAGTAGAGTTGCAATTTTCACGTTACGTCATTTTTGATATTTTGTTAGTTGTGGCCTCTAGGGCCTTGTGGCCACGACATATGATTTCGGAAGCAATTCATTACTACTATATTAGAAGCACCGGTTGGGTGCTTTTCGTCATCCGTTGTGGGGCCCTTCATTAAAAAAAAATATATTTTGAGTCTCATGTTAAACAGGCCCATAATAAAAAAATAAAAAAAATATGAGTCTCATATATATTAAACAACAACTAATATTAAAAAAAAAAATTGTAGGCTTCATATTAAACACCAATCAGTATTAAAAAAAAAAAAAAAAAAACTGGAACCCACCACATCCAAACTCACGGGAGAAAAAAAGTGGACTCCATATTAACAAAATTAAGCAATATTAAAAAAAAAGTGAATCTCATATTAAAAAAATAAACAATGTTAAAAAAAAATTGTTGGCCCCATATTAAACACCATGCGTATTCGTAGCAAACACTAATATAATAAAGTTTGAAATACGGAGCACAAACTACAATATAATATTAATCGTGTTTTGAACATACTTTCCTATATTGACAAAATCAAGCAATATATATATAAAAAAAAAAAAAAAGTGAATCTCATATTAAAAAAATAAACAATGTCAAAAAAAAAAAGTGCAGACTTTGTATTCTTAGCAAACACTAATATAATAAAGTTTTAGATACGGAGCACAAATTACAATGTTATATCAATCGTGTTTTGAACATAGTATATATATATATTATATGCATAAAAATAGTTCAAACTAATAATGTCCAAAAGGGTGGGCCCCATACTAAACAACACCAAGCAATATAAAAAAAAAAAAAAAAACTATATAATGCATGGGTTTACACCCATTCTTCATCGTCCGTTGTCCCTTAAAAAAAAGGGTGGGCCCCATACTAAATAACACCGAGCAATAAAAAAAAGGAAGAAAACAAAATGGAACTCACCACATCCAAACTCACGGGAAAAAAAAAGTGGACCCCATATTAACAGAATCAAGCAATATTAAAAAAAAAAGTAAATCTCATATTAATAAAACAAACAATGTTAAAAAACAAATGCTTAGAAAATCAAACAATTAAATCAATAATGATGGACTCATTGCCACATGCATATCAACCCATTAGTGGGAGCAAATGAAATTATTGTACAACAACATACCTAAAATACTTATATATTAAAATAAGATAGAATTTAATTACTTTTTCATTTTTTCCTTTCTCTAATAAATGTGAAAAGAGATTAATGTCATAAAAGAAAAAATAATATTAAATGGAGATCAAATAATTAATAAGCTAAATTAGTGAAATTATAATTCTAATTGACGTTTCCTTAAAAAACCGTGTAAAAAACAACATGACAAGTAAAATGAGTTAAACAAAAAATATTTACTAAAAATTAAAAAATAGAAGCTCTTCATGGCCCCATATTAAACACCAACCAGTATTATAAAAAAGGGGGAAGAAAAAAGTGGAACCCACCACATTCAAACTCACGGGAAAAAAAGTGGACCCCATATTAATAAAATCAAGCAATATTAAAAAAAAATCCATATTAAAAAAACAAACAATGTTAAAAAAAAAAGTGCTTAGAAAATCAAACAATTAAATCAATAATGATAGATTCATTGCCACATGCGTATTAACCCATTAGTGGAAGCAAATAAAATTATTGTACAGGAACATACTTAAAATACTTATATATTAAAATAAGTTAGAATTTAATTAATTTTTCATTTTTTCCTTACTCTAATAAATGTGAAAAGAGATTAATGTCATAAAAGAAAAAATAATATTAAATGGAGTTCAAATAATTAATAAGGTAAATTAGTGAAATTATAATTCTAATTGACGTTTCCTTAAAAAATCGTGTAAAAAAAACCATGACAAGTAAAATGAGTTAAACAAAAAATATTTACTAAAAATTAAAAAATAGAAGTTCTTCATTTAAATAGAAAATCAAATTTCTACTTCGTTTCATCTTAAACATGTAAAATTAATATAATAATTTGAATTAGAATTATCCAAATCAAAATTTGATAAAAAAATTATATGTATTACTTTACTATTACTACTATATAGAAGAGTCGGTTTACAAAGGCAAGATCGTCGTCCGTGTTCGGTCCTACTTTTTTATTGCTATTCCGCCATGTCATTTATTTATTATGTTTACTAAAATAAATATACTTAAAATATATATATTTAAAAAATAAGATACAATTTAATTACTTTTTTATTTTTATTCTTACTGTAATAAATGTGAAAAGAGATTAATATCAAACGAAGATCAAATAATGAATAAGATAAATAATCAAATTATAATTCTAATTCATGTTTCCTTAAAAAACCATGCAAAAGACAACATGACAAGTAAAATGAGTTAAACCGAAAATATTTACTAAAAATTAAAAAATAGCATTTCTTCGTTTAAATAGAAAATTAATTTCTACTTTGTTTCGTTTCAAACATGTAAAATTAATTTAATAATGTGAATTAGAATTATCCAAATCAAAATTTGATAAAAAATAATAAGTATTTTACACTTTTAAATTAATCAAATTAAAATTGAAAATATCAACATATATATATATATATATGTTGATATATATATATATTATTTAAACACAACTACATATACATAGATACACTATAATCCGACGTGTTGGTCCGTGCCCAGCACGGGCATAGGCCATCTAGTTACTACTTTAATAGAAGAGTCGGTTGGAGCAAGGATCGTCGTCCGTCCTTGCTACAACATTGGGTGTAGGTCCCACCTCAATTTCCTATGCAAGCTTTTTGAACTAACCAGTTTACTTTTGTAAAAATGTGGGCCAGCTGAATTTATTTAAAAGGAAAAGGGCCAAAATTACCCCTGAACTTTAAAAAATAGTTCATTCATACCCTTCGTTATACTTTAGGGCCAATTATACCCTTACCGTTATACTATGGGGTCAATTATACCCTTATGTCTAACGGCTGCCACGTGGCATCATCTCAGCCCTTCAAAATTATTTTACCCTCAAATAATTTTTTACCCACTAAAATAACTCAAAACGACCCGTATTATTTTTGGTGGAAAAAAAAAATTCGGGTCGTTTTGAGTTATTTTAGTGGGTAAAAAATTATTTGAGGGTAAAATAATTTTGAAGGGATGAGATGATGCCACGTGACAGCCGTTAGACATAAGGGTATAATTGACCCCATAGTATAACTGTAAGGGTATAATTGGCCCTAAAGTATAACGAAGGGTATGAATGAACTATTTTTCAAAGTTCAGGGATAATTTTGACCCTTTTCCGTTATTTAAATATCAATATGTCATGATTTTGCTTAATAAGCTTTTTATTCAATTTTTTATTAATAGTATTTATTTAACTGAGTGAGAAAAGTTCCGTTTCTCCCCCCCCCCCCCCTCTCTCTCCATAGCTTTTTGTTAATTTTTAAAGTAGGAGCTCTATTTAAATATCAATATGTCATGGTTTTGCTTGATAAGCTTTTTGTTCAATTTATTATTAATAGTATTTATTTAACTGAGTGAGAAATCCGATAAAAAGAAGGATAAAAAGTTTTATAAGCATACAAATATAGTGACATATTTACAATTGCAAGTTCTAAAAATATTCAAAAACCACACACTCGAAATTTATACTTCTTTTACTAAATAAGAATTATCTTATATTATCAATTCAAAATTCGTTAAAAACTTAATCATTGATTTATCAATATTTTTACATGTGTTTGGGCCCGTGCATAGCACGAGATTTTATTATAACTAGAAACATGAGTTTCAGAAGTGGATCGGCGACATGCCTACTTGCACAGAGGGGCAGTTTTGATATTTCGTATTTTTTTTTTGTTTTAGAGATATTGTACTCAATTGTTTTATGTATGTACTTTTTCTTTCTTGGACAATTAAGTGCCTATTAGGTGACTTTAGTGAAACTGTGGGTCCACCTTGGATTTCGAAGCCACATGCTTTATTTGCACACTTCTCAAAAGATTCCTCTGCACCATTTAAACATTTAAGTGACAATCTCGATTTGCATCTTTTACTTCTTTCTTTCTCCATAGCTTTTTCAGTGAATATAGATCCTATCTATAGTTAATATGTTAAATAGGTAGAAAACACCGGTTAGAATTATTTAATAAAATTAATTTTTAGTTTGAAATAAATATTTTATTAACAGACTTAATTTTTAAAAGTTACAACTGGTTAAAAGTTGTGATGAATAAGGAAAAATATCTGAAGAAACAAGTATAATTAGGTAACAGGACTAACTGTAATATTGTAATAAAACTAATTAAACATGTTTACGAAATAAATTACTCTATTTTTATCGCAATGTTTAATATTCTGAAAATAAACTAATATAAGTAGGCATTTTCCAATGTATTAAGTTTCTAATTATAAAACATCAAAATAGCCAATATAATTTATTAGTAAATACATAATTATGATAGTTCGCGTAAAAATAAAGATATAAAGAGTATCTTATACCACACATATAATTATATGTCCGTGTTATATCATACGATAGAGACATATAATTATCATACATATATGTGAAGTTTTAAAGATTATACTACTCCAGAAACATTTCTCGGAGTTCTTGCATTCCAAGTACATATATGTGAAGTTTTAAAGATTATCACGTTTTAGTCTATGGGTACGGTCGTTAAAATGATGTTTACTGATTTTAAAAAGTAATTAAAACTCAATCAGTCTTAAAACGATAGTTAAGGTTTGATTAATGGTTTAAAATGATTATTAGCACATATCTTCAAAAGAAATAAAAAAAAAAAAGGTCACATAACTTGAAGCAAAGAAAATATACTATAACACAAATTATTGAACTCTTGCTCCTAAAACTTTTATTTTTCCACATGTAACTTTCCAAAAACATCATAAAATATGTTGAAGGAGTCTTATTATTGCATAAAAATAAAAATAAAATAATTAACATATATCGGGCCCGTGCTAGCACGGGCTCCGGTATCTAGTAATACAAATATGAATGGGTAAGTGGTTCTAACTATTTCATGTTGTAAATAGATGCATGCTTACCATCAAAAGTTGTGGGAAATTGGTATCTAGGGCGAATATAGCCTTTTGGATACAGATTTATCTAAGAAAATTTACTTGTCATAGCTACTCCTAAGACTTAATTATGGCTAGTAACTATCTTTTTAAATTTTTAAGTTTAGTAGCTATATTATTCAAAATTTACATTTTATAGCTACCCCATTTTTTTTTAATTAAATGTGCTGCCCCATAATCCCTAAGTTTTTATCGTTTTAGCTCCATACCCACCAAGTGTATTTTCAGTGTATACAACCGTTTTCACACCTAATTTCAGTGTATACAGTCGTTTTTTACTCAACAACGATTTTGTATTTCGCTGTATTTCGAAAACGCGAACATGACCAGACTCAACATCGATTTTGTATTTCGTTGTATTTTTTGTTGTATTTCGCTGTATTTTGAAAACGTGAAAATGACCAGACTCAACAGTGATTTTGTATTTTCGTTGTATTTCGCTGTATTTCGAAAAAGAGAAAATGACCAGAAATACAACAAAAGGAGTTACGAATTGTAATTTTGCAACTTGTAGCTATAAATTGTTAGAACCTATTAAAAGGTAGTTATTTGTGTAAGTTTTACTTTATCTAAACCCAACTTTCAACGTGGAGTACAAAGTAAAATCTACTAAAATCTCAATAAATATTAGAGTTGAACCCATAATCAGAGAGGTGAATCTAGATTTCTAGAATATGGGTTCACCACTTAAGAAAAAAAGGAAAAATATATTTAGTGGGAATTGATCCCTAGAAATACCAGAACCTTGAGGACTTAATCATCAATTAGGCATTCTCCAGGTGGGGCCATACAGAGAAGACGAATCATGAATAATAACAGAATTCAAAAGCTAGCTCAAAAGGTGAAAATAGTTCACGCGATTTTAAAGAGATTTCTCATCCCGTAAGAGCCCGATATTGGACTCAGACAATATTTAAGGTTTTAACACAAGTCATTACAAAATTATACTATTTGATAGCATTAATCATAAAATGTATAATTAAATCATCAACAATCTTCCTCAAATGAGTAATTAATGACCAGTACTTCTTCAAATAGTAAAAGTTAAATTGAACAAAAAGAACTTAATATCTTTTGATTTTTTAGAGTGTCAAAATATTTGCACGATTTATTTTTTAAAATTCAAGTGGCAAATAAATGAGCGAGAGGGAATAAAGTTTTTCCCTTTTTGAACTACGAAAAAATATATACCATTTCATGACCAAGTTAATGTAATAATGTGTGTGCATTGGCGGAGATCTTTGGAGCAGTAGCTGCCGGCTTGCCGCACCAATTCATTATCTATGTCTTTCTCTGCCATCGATGCCCCTTTGAACTTTGCACAAATTTAATTCAACACTTTAACTTCAAGTCCACTCTTTTGAATACCTTATGTGTGAAACATGTGTTTGTTATACAAAAATCTAACAATTTCAAACCAATCATATCCCGTGAAATAACAAGATTTGCTGAAAACAAAGAAAAGGAGAGGATGGGCCTGCAAAAACTTCACATTTACAGCCAGTAGAATGTAAAATATAAAAATTTAATGCGCTGAAATTGACACTAAGATGTTCAATAGTACCATACAACGATGAAATGTAGAAATTTTTACGGCCCATAACCAACTCTAAGACTTATTTATTAGTAATAACTACATTTTTTTAAAATTATATTTGGTAGCTTAATTATTTATCAAATTATCATCTATAACTTGTTTTTGTAACTGTAGTGTATTTCCCTAAAAATAAGTACCATTCTCCCACTTACCCACAATATTTTTTTTTCCAAATATTTTTCTCTCACTTATCAAATCTGTTTTCTCCCTCACCCCTCTTTCTCTCTCCGTTCCATCTCCTAGTCTTTTAAATTAATTTTCTCTCACCTACTAAATTTATTTTCTCCCTCACCCCTCTCTTCACAAGCAGACTCCAAGATGTGGCTTCACAAGTTAATCGCGATGGCGTTCATCTCCTTCAATTCCTCTCAAAAGAAGAATGTTAGGAATTGCTCCAGTTGAAGATATTCCCAAAAGAAAGTTGTCCATTAGAAGAACTAATTGAAATTGGATACATAATTGCAAAAAAGTGCCAAGGCCTTCCTCTTTTTGTTGTTTTAGTTGCTGGACTTCTATCAAAGATAGAAAGATCTAGAGATTGTTGGGAAAAGTTTGAGGTAAATTTGAGTTCAAAACAGTTGATGGACTTAGTAGATATGAGCTATCAGAATTTACATCCACTCAAGTCATCCCACGCCTCTAACTAGTCCAATTGAAAGTCTTTATCTCCGGATAACGTTCTTTTGTAGCAATCGGAGGCGACTCGCTTCTTTCCCATGAGAACACCTTTGATGAGAGTTGTGGAGCTTCATGCCCACCAAGTGTTTGATAAAATGTTTCAGTAGATATTTCAATTTATTTCTGTGTATTAACAAACATTATATTTCAGTATATTATTTCGCTATATTTCAATGTATTTATCTTTTTTTTTGTGTGTAAATATAGTGAATGTTCCAAATATAGAGCCGATTTTTACTATACTTTGTTTTCACGACTTTTGTACTTCGCTGTATTTCAATGTATTTCTGCATTTTGTATTTCTAATTTATGAAACATTTTCTGATATATTTCATTGTATTCCATTGTATATACGCATACTACAACTTTATATTTCTTAAACAATTAACCATATTTCATTATATTTCAATGTATATTTTTCAGTGATAAAAGTTGAGAGAGATACGAAAGCTTTTATAGAAGAACAATCGTTATACGTGATTTATGGGAAGATTTAAATTGAATCCCCTAATATATATATATATATATATATATATATATATATATATATATATATATATATATATATATATATATATATATATATATATATATAAATAGGGCCTGATTTTACCCTTCAGTGATTTGCGTGAAATATGATTGATTTAATTTGACTTACTATTTAAAAAGGAAAAGAATATTATGTTCTAAAAATATAGATTATTTTTTCTCTCAGAATTTAAAAAAAAAATATGTTTAAAAAATAGAGCCTAAATTTACTCTAACGTGTTTTGTATTTCTCTGTATTTTGCTATATTTCACTATATTTCAAAAATGCAAGATACAACTAAAATACAGCTAAAAACAGCTACGAATTGTAAATCTTTAACTTGTAATTATAACTAATTAGAAGCTATTAAAAGATAGCTATTTGCGTCAATTTTGTGCCTACTGTGAAAGGCCAACTAACGTTATTGACTCTTTTACCAAGCACCAATCAATTATTTAACTCCACAAATATCTTCTTCCACTTTTTTTAAGGCAAACATAAGGAAGAAAAAGAATGCCGCGTGTCTTATTAGGAGCTCCTTTTGTTTCTATTCAATTCCGTCAAGCCACTTCTCATACTGTATTTTATAAAATAATCATCGTCTGGATATGTGTCATCCTATCCTTCCCTACCACGTTACACGTCTCCCCCTTTGCATTTAATTTAATTCTAACACACCCACCTTTGAAGTTTGAACCACCAACATTGGCCTTTTGCCTCCTTGCTCAATTGTTGTCTCCTCTGATTTGACAAGACAAATACTCGTTTTATTTCTTTGTCACTATTAATCTTCTTCATGCCAATATGAATTAGAAAAAAGAAAAAGGACTGTATTGACATAACCTATCAAGCGAAATGAATTGACTAGAAGAAGGTAATGAGTTATAGCAGCTCGTGATCCTTAACAAGTATTCCACTCTTCGACTATCCAATGCATAAGATTCTCACAGTGGTATTAGGAAAGATCATTGAGATATTTACCTTTCGCAATGAATGTGCTAGCAAAACTAATAAATAATCGCATGCAGCATATTGAAAAGATTGATTAGCCAAATCGGATGTTATTCATCATTTCAAGCTGAAACTCGAGTTAAAAAGAGCTCAACAATACAATAAAAAGGTTGATCAAGGTTAACAAGCTGGATTTTGAGTTTACAAGAGACCAAAAATAAAATTGACCCTAGTAAAAGGTTTAATCGCAAGGCAAAACAAGCAATAATTAGAGGCGCTTAAGAAAATTACAAATATCAAATTTGTGAGAATAATAACACGGGAAGATATTTTAGGGGATCCACAAAAAGATACTTCAGCAAAGAAAAGCTTTATTACGCAACTCGACATCCCCCACCTTTCAACAACTTTTTCGAACAACTTCCTTAGAAATCAAAAGTGTCTAAAAAAGTTCTTTTGACTTACCTAATCTACCCCCAAATAAACAAGTTAATTCCTCCATGATTCATCTAATCCAGCCCACAAAATCAACATCAAAGGGTTGTTACAGGTAATTCAAAGAGGGGCTGGGTGGGCAGGGACCACCTTCACTATATTTAGCTTAAAATTGACAGTTATAAGAGGTGCTATTGGCATTGAAATCAGCGGAATTGCGTTTTGGAGCAGCACTTGTGCTGCATCCTACATCACGTGCCCTCTTCTTAGCTGTTGGATTTTCATCATCCATCATCCTTGCAAAATCTCCACCGAACATTTCCACAAACGTTCTCTGTAGATCCTCTAGACTCTCCTCCTTTCCCATTAATTCAAAGAAGAAAGAAAAAACAAACAAAATAAATATAATCATATAAAGCATCATATACTTGAAAAAAAACATGTATGAGTAATTGATTATAATCACTTACCGCCGCCCCAACATTTTGATCCATTCTGTTCATCAAATCGTGCAGGAAATCACCCATCCCCTGCATACAATTCCAACTTAGGGGGTGAATTTATAATTACCCTAAAGTGACACAACAAAAACGGCGGGCTAAAGTAAAGACTAAACAGTAGAGTTTTTGTCGTCCCGTTATTTGTTTTAAGCGTATTAATAATAATACGAGTTGAACTAAACATACAATTCAAAAAACAAGTTAAGACTTTTAAAACACAAGTTAAAAAAAAAAAAATACGCGAGCTACAAAAGT